>NC_056725.1:1086177994-1086217994 GCF_019279795.1 Protopterus annectens
GGCTTGAGTTACCTTTGACAAAACCAAACTGGGTTACATCCAGTGTTTGGCAGTTTCCTATGTCATTATTGATCATTTGTATGATAATGCTTTCCATGGCTTTGAATATGAAACTAGCAAGACTTATGAGTCCATACTTTCCAAGGTCAGTAGATGGCTCAGCTTTGTGTAGAGAGATAACTCTTTCTGTTCTCTATTCGTGAGGCACAAAGCTTGTTTGGAAGTTATAGTTAAATAGCAATTCCAAGGGGGCTGATAGGTCATGTTTCTTGTTATTTAGAAGGCATCCTGGGATATTATCTGGGCCCATTGATGCACTTTTATTGGCCATAGAGAAGGCAATGAGGACCTGTTCCATAGAGATAGCAGGAGAAGTTATATTTGATGGAATTTCCTGAGGGGAAGTTGAGGGGGAGAATGGGGTAAAGTTAGAGCTGAATTTCTCTGCCAGCAGGTTCGTTATATCTTCTGGCTTAGTACAGGTGGCTACATTAATAATGAGCTCTGCACAAGATTGTGTATTGCCTTTGAGGTTATGGACATAACTAAAGAATGTCTTGTGGTTGTCCTTGGCCCAGGAGGCTAAATGTACCTCAAATTTGGCTTTGGTAGACTTTATTTGTCCTCTGAGTTGTTTGTTTAGTTTGGTGAGAGTGCTTTTATTCTGCTGGGTGCTGCATCTCCTATTTTTTGTTACGATTTTCTTTCTTCTATTTTACAACCAGTTTATGTTATAATTCTACCTGGGAGGCTTGTTGTTTGAGTTAGTTCTGTACTTATTCCTTGTGCAGCTACTAACATGCTTGTGTATACAATTTCTGTGAACAGTTCCTTATAGCCATAATTGTTCTCACAGTTTATGGGGGTTCAAATTTGACAGGTAATCACTTAATAGTAGGAAGTAACCTCAGAATAAGTAGTTCCTGAACATCCCAGGGTTAGTTGTTTACTTCAAAGAAGACAGTTTTGTGGTCTGACCTTACCAGAGAGGACATTACACTAGTGGGTATGCAGCACTCTCCCATATTAGTGAGGACTAGATCCAGTATGGTTTCACCCCTAGTTGGTATTTTAACAATCTGGTCCAGGGAGTTTCTATTAAAAAATACAGGAATCTCTGTGCTTGCACATTTGGTATTGCAGATTCCCAGTTAACAGTGGAGTAACTAAAATCACCCATGAATATGGTATTAGGTTAGATGGTGAGTGTTTCCAGTAAGCTTAAATATGTGTTATGGGTTTCCTGGGTCATGGAGAGGGCTATATAGCTTGTAAGAAAGTTGTGATTTAAACATGAAGTAGCTCAAGTGCATTGTCCTGTTTGACCAGCCTTGAGGTATATTTATTTTTGATGAAAATTGAGACACTGCCACCTTTAGTCCCTGTCTGCATAGTAGCTGATCTGAATGTCTGGAAGGCATTATAGACTTGCACTGCTGGTGTGCTTTGTATGGCTTTAAACCATGACTCCTTGACTGCATAGATGTCATCATTGTCCATGGTGTGGAGATCTTATAGGGAGTGTGGTTTCTTATTTAGACTCCTAAAGTTGAGCAGTAACACCTTTAGATTTTCTTAGTTTTGATTTGCTATGGCAGAAGTACTTTCAATTAACATTGCCTAAAAAGGCACTATGGAGAAGGACATTGTTTTAGCTAATATTTGAAAGCCTAGGGCGAGAGGTGCAGACCATCCCTGGCAAAGCAGCCTGGTCTGTTAACCATCTCCTTTCATGCTGACAAATATTGCAACCCCCTTCCACTTAGAATGACACCAGAGACTAAGCCAATTATTAAAATCAGTCATCTTCTGTTCATATTGTGGCATCATCCTTGGAGAAGGTAAAATGCTGGTCTTTGCTAAGCTCATACCAACCTGGAACACATATTCCGAGAGCTCCATGATTTCTCTATACATACATTCTAGAAAGGTACATCTCAGGTCATTTACACCACCATGGACTATGACTGAGTCATACTGGCACAGAGTGCATGCGTAATGTGGTGGTTCCTAACTAATGCTAAGCAAATGACTGTGAATTTCTCCTTACTCAGCCTGGTGAAAGAGACATCAGTGTGTCTCACAATGGAGTCTCCAATGACCAGAATGCTGGAATGTGTGGAGGCTTGCCTTAAGGGCTTAGAATTAGAGGCTTCATGAGATGTGTATGTATTGATGTGGCTATTGTTTTGAAAGAGGGCATTCAGGGCTTCTGAGGGCATTTGTTATGTGCACTTCATTTAGGAGGTCTTTGGGGTTTAGGAAGGTTACTTTTAAGTGCTTCAACATATATGTGTCTACATGTTTGCTTTGTACTATGTGTGATGGGCGCAATGTGTGCACTTTCTGATTGGCATTAGGAGTGCTTTTATGTGAGAGCTTTGTCTCCAATGACATTGTCTAAATACATTTCTCACATTCCTTATCAGTCTGTTTGGGAATTAGCTGATTGTCAGTAAACATGAGACAAACTCTACACTGCCTACGGATTCCCATGTCCACCAAGCTGATAAGAGAGATAACTGGAAAGTGCATATCCATGATAACACCCTTTTCTATTGACTAAATGGTTGCAGTGAGAATATAAAGTAATGTCAGGAGTATCTGGTTTGCAGCTCTGAGGGCAGTGCCTGTCACCACATACCAGATGCTCTTTTTGAAGGGTTGAATAGTGTTATACCGTTGAAACCTGTCTTGAAGCGACTGCAGATCGACCATGAGCTAACGAGATCATAAGTGATGAATGATAAATATCTGAAGACATGGTGGAATCTTAGTAAAATTTCCTATTGATCTTGAATGGATTGGATGAAGTCAGCAATTTATACATATTGATCTTGGATGGATGGAATGAAGTCTGAAATTTGCATACATTGTTATAGTGAAATAGCATACTTGTTATTTTGCTTTATAAGAGCATTTATATCCTAACAGAAGTTTGATTAAGTTCGATTATGTTAGTGTCAAGATTAGAAGATTTGATGCTGTTGACATATGCTATTTGTAGTTTGATATCCTCATATCTTTCCTGCTCTAGTTTCATCAATACAAAACTGGACAATATGATAAACATTTGAACAGAGATGGTGGAATTCTAGTAAAAGTTCCCTGTTGATCTTGAATGGATAGGATGAAGTCAGAAACTTATATATACTAACTTTGGATGGATGAAATGAAGTCTGGAATTTGCATACATTGCTAGAGTGAAATAACATACCTATACTCTTCTCAGGAAAAACTTATAGGCAGTCACCATGTGAATTTATCAAGGTACAAATGTGGCCATGCAAGACATGGAGCCTTGACATTTATTGTCACTTAGTAATTGTCCTGCTATATTCCTGTCTTGAGAAATGAAATTTTAGTAATGACATTGCCTGTTTTTTATTGACAGCGATGCATACTACTATATATATTATTTTTTGTCATCCCCATCACTGGACATCAGAGATATGTGAAAAACTTCTTTTGGGTTAATTAGATTAAAGAAAAGAAGTTTCATAATAGGAATTTTTGAAAGTCAGCAGATATGTAAAGAACTGCTTTTGAGATTATTTGACAAGTTTTTCAATAAGAATACATGAAGGCTAGCAGATTTGTCTTTTACTGTTTTTTGGAAGCCACTATTGGCTGTTTAGTTCACCTATTTTGCATATTCTGACTCCAATACATTAGCGTGAGGCATGCTTCTAAGTATGCATGAAAGCTAGCTGCTTCATCTGTTACTTCTTTTGGAAGTGCTATTGGTTACTAACATCACCTACTTTGCATATTTCATTAGTACTGAACATTAGCAAGCTGTGTGAGGCATCCATTTAGAAAATGGGATTGTTAACCTGGTTTATGCAAATCAGATGGTGAAATCCAAACACGGATTGGCTGGAACCTTGGTGTTGATATTCTCATTGGGTGAATAATTTTGACTGGCTTATATATATACAGATGAATGTCCCATTTCATTATATGATCTGAAGAAGATCTATTTGAAAGTGCTTATCGTTGGGCAAGGGACTTAATTGTTATTATGTTTGTTCTTATTTTGTTTTATTACATTCCTTTCATTAAATTCTGGATTTTAACAGAACTTTTATTACTAAATTGCACAGTGTTAGCCTGGGTGAACCAGCCGTCTTTTGCTTTTTGAAACTAGGTACTGGTGAAATTTCAAGAATGCTTTTACAGGAAAAATGTCAACTTAACATGTCTGTATCTATACAGGGCACTGCCAAACACTTGAGGGGAAATTATTAAAGTAGACCCTGATGATTTATGGATGAAGTATTTAGGAAGACATTCTGAAGTTAGGTTAAACAATATCCAACCAAGCAGTATTTACTGAAAAGAAATAATTAGCTCTGTCAAGACTGATGAACAGTGGGGTATTCACCTAATTGGCTACTACCTGGCTACTACTAGTGATGGTCTCACAACAGCTTCACACTGATGGGATGCAACATCCATTTGCTTCTTCTTTCACCAGAAGCAAAACAGTAGCACTAATCCCAAGATGAAAAGCAGGCCACAGGCTCTTTCGTGATCAACAGTCTTGTCCTAGATGATGCAGAGGTCTGTAGTTTTGTTGTAGTATTTTCCTGGTAGATGCCTTGAATAGCAACCAGACCAATCAACACAGACACTCACTGCCGAATCACAGACAGTCAGGAATCAATATATGTCCTATGCTCCTTCTCTCAACAGGAGCAAAATATAAACACAAATTCCAAACTGGCACCTATGAAGGAGTTATCAGGCTTTTTGATGACTAGCAATGTCCGGAAAATAACACTCTATGCTTCCTCCCTCACGAGAAGCAAAACAGAAGCACTAAATCCAAGATGACTACTGAAAGGCAGAATGTGGGCTCTGCAATAATTGGTGGTCTTGGACCAGATGTTGCAGATTTTAAAGTAAGATAGAAAAAAAATGTGTTAATGTGCTAAGCGTTGCAGTGTGTGCTAAGCAGTTAGATATGAAAGAAGGAATAGCTCAAGATTTAGCAATCTAATGAGAGAGAAATTAATTTTTAAAGAGCAAGATAGATTAGATGGGGTTGGGCACTTACTGTTCTGTCTGTACAGAATACAGTGGGATGGCCATTAAAGTTAAACAGCTGAAGGGCTGTGACTTCACAGAATGATAATGTTGTACTTTCTTACAACAGCCAGTGAAAGAATGCAGTGCTCCAAGTGCAGAATTACAATATGTACATCCATAGCTGGCCTTAGGCATAGGCCAACTATACGGACACCTAGGGTGCCTCTCCAACAGGGGTGCTTTTCCAGTAAACTGGATGGTGTAAATAGACCCAGATGGGGGCGCTGTGGAGTCCTTTTGCCTATGGCACCACCTGACCTAAGGCCGACCCTGTGTACATCAGACATAGATATGACTGCAAAAATTACTGCTTACACAGACCTCCATTTTTTTGCTAGTGGTTGTGATGCAGACACTCATCCAAAAACCTCACTATTGACTACAGCTATGTCAGAACCAAATACCCAGACAGGCACATACAGTATATAGAAGCAATGTAATGTAACCAAAACTTGGAAAGCCCAGTGTTTAGCTGGCTATTAAATTGACATAGGTCTGTGGTGATTAAATGATAACTGATGTTTTGAAGTGCATATTAATCACAGTTATCCTTGAGGGATTGCATTTATTTGGTAAAGCTTTACAATATATTCCATTTCGACTACGCTGGGACCCTTAGTATAATAGTCAATCTCATTAGACAGATGAGTGCACAATGCTAGAGATTTGCTGCAGGTGAAAGAAGTCAGCAGATTGTATCAGCTCACATTCTCACACCTTGAATGTGCAGATTTCTTCTTCCTAGTTAGAAATTATTTGAAATTTCTAATAAAGTCTCAGTCGTACCATATTATTCAAACAACTCTGTTCATTGATTTTTTTATTTAAATATATCTATACCAAGCTGCCATCACTGTCAAAATTGTGTAAGCTGGCTGCAAAATACAGCTGCAATGTTGCATTTGTTGCTATTGTTAACTCTTCTACTGTATGCATGTACATTCCTACTGAATTTGGATAAGATTATACTTAGACAAAGGCTAAACAGCACCTTTGACATGTTCAGTTAGCAAAAAGGTACATTTTTATGTATTACAGTAGGTGCTTGGTGACTAAATAACACAAGAAAGTGACAAAAAATAATATTAGGAAGAGTGCTAACCTAAAATATACACATTGCTTACCTAAAATATATACTATTGTTTCTTCAAACATGTATAGTCCATGAAAATATGAATTATTTGTGCCAAGTTAAGTTTTACCAAGTTTGGTTCGCGTGAAAACACCTTTCTTTTCAGCTAGGTTATTTAAGTCACTGTAGAGAACATTTGCATTCACTCTGCTCCTTCATGTTTTATTTTAATTCTGCTTATCACAGTGTGCCAAAAAAAGTGGCCATCTCATAACAACAGCCAAAGGTTAGCATGGCAGACTAAACTGTCAGAATGCACGCGAATAACAGCAACACTTAGTCGCAATACTAAGAGAGCAGAAGGATAACGTAAACAAAAAGATAACAGTCACCACGTAACTAAACGTTTTATAATTACTGTCAGTTTTAAACAAAACAACAAGAGGGAAGTTATGCACTGTTTGTGAATTAGTGACAAAAATTAATGACTATGGAAAGCATTTGTTAGCAGAATTAATCATAACATTGATAACTGCTATGAGAAAATTATAGCAAAAGCATGAGGGTCGTGTTATACATTCACAAAGTACAGGTCAAACACAACCTTATATTTTAATGATTGTATCAACTTTATTTTTAACTACTAAATCTACTTCTATGCATGAGTTTAGTTATTTACAGACTGTCATTGGCAGGTAGTCTTTTACGTTTTCATCATACAGTTGCTATGGCAATCATGCAGCACTGTAGCTGTGGCTACAGTTTGCATTTTTATGAAAGCTGAATCTGTTGACAGAAAGCATAGAGAAACAAAGAATTGTGGATACAGTCTGCAAGGCTTGCGGTGGTCACTTGATGAAACAGGGATTTGCTATGTCTTGTGCTGGTTTTGGAAATAGAAAGCTACAGGCCTAGTAGTGAGGAAGGAAGCCTGTATTATAAGCCACATATCTTCATGTGCATGTGTGTTTTTTTTTCCATTCATTAAACACACTTTCTTTATTTGTGTCTTTTCATTAACAGGTGTACATTTTTTGAAAGCTGCCTACTACAAAAAAAAAGGTGCAGGCCTTTTAGATGTACTCATAGCTATATAAAAAATAATTTAACTGATGGCTTCTAAATTCAGTTAGCTATTATTTTTTCTAGAGGTCAGTGTAAGCCACAGATAGCACAGGATTGAGCTCAGGAAAACAGAATTAGATTTATCACAGAAGTAATGGAAATAAAACCAAAATCAAAACTGCTGACAAAACAATCTCAAAGGAAACTGCAGACTTTTCCACATACTGAAATTATACCCATTTTTATATGATTTCAGCAATCACGACTGACTTTGGAAGCTGCAATTTAAAAACAGGCAAGCTATAATAATTAACTATGACACACCAAAATCAGCCATTTATTGTAAGGCATTTCATATTCCAGAACCATGCTTAACTTTGTTAATATAAAAGAAAGCAACCAGCTCATGAGGAAAAAAAACAATACATAAATACATGTTTCTCCTGAATACAGTTCAAATGCTACAGTTCCACCCATGCTATGTGGGCCGATTTTTTCATTGCTTCTGGCATTCACATCCAAAGCTGCACACCAGCATTGCATTGAACTGGTGTAGGCAGCTGTGTAGTGACGTACTGAAAAGTTGGCTTCAAAAGACTATTCTTTTGGCCTAATGAAGAAAAATGTTCTCTCTTATGAAGGAAGAGGATGCAGCCTTATGAAAAACAACAGCTATTAGCATCCATGTATTCATTATTTTAAATGAAGTATGCATAAAGGGTAAAAAACATTTAGATTGTTCTCGTACTGATGCACTCCCCAGATGTTTTGACAAAGTCCAAGCATTCCTTTAAAATGAAGTCTATTGTTTAAAAACACTGATTATAGCAAAGAAAATTAAAATCTATGTAGCCATGTTCCAGACCATTGATACAGTTGGTGAACAGAAAATATTTGGGGGTGTGGGGGCTTGCATCTATACTACTTCTACTAAGCAGCATTTTTCATCCAGACCATCTGTACCGATACAAAGTTTACAGTGTCTTGCAAGGGCTGTTAGTTTTACTGTCCATTTATATTTTATAATATTGTTTGCAGTGTACAAGGTCTGTATTATTTGTGTCACATTCATTATATGGATATAACACTTTTTTTTACACTGAATGAATTTCTGCATAAAGGTATATTTCCTTCCAGCCATTTTCCAGTTATAGAGATAGCAGTTTAATCTACTTCAAATGCTTTCTATGTGTTGTAATGATCATGGAAATTTATATGTACTGCTTTATTTGAACTAGTCTTCATTAATTCAGAAATAAAGTACATTAGTTAACAAGTGACTGATGAAACAGGACAATGAAAACAAAAGGTGTTGTTCCTATAGGTGATAATGTCCCCGAGTACACTTTGGGTTTTTGTTGTTCATAAGGGAAAAAAAAAAGAGTAACGTTATTTACTAACAACCTTAAACCAGACAATGAATTTTAGTCTTAATGATGTTTATTGACAGGCAATAAGATAGTACAGGTACACATTACTTCTAATACATACCTGTGGGGATAGAGGAAACAAGCCACTGACTGAACGCTTCACAGCCCCTCAGGCTGTTCATTAAAACTGTCCAATGTCTGTCCCTGAAGTTTTGTATTACACTTATGAAAAGAAACAGCTTAACTAAAACTGAACAGATTTTTACGTGCCCAATATAACATTCCGAATGTTATAAATGACTATCCATTTCATAATATGGAATACACATCACATTTGTCATAGTAGCTCACTGCCAGTAAGTCATATCTGAGAACAGTTGCATTCTGCAACTCGAATGGAGAAGGCTGGAAGCCAAAATAAACACTCCAGACTCAGTTATACTGATCTGGACAGGATCACATCAGTAAAGTGAAGACCAGAAAGGCCAGGCACAAAGTGTTGATACACCCATTTTAACATCTGGGCAGTACAATGTGGTGTGTACTACACTTATGAAAATAAACAACATAAAATGCTTTTTCATTTTAAGCTATGCTTAGGACTGAGTCAAATATACAAAACTAGTTTCTCCATTCAAGTATTCTAGGCAGAAGAGTTATATTAACATGCAGCTTTTATAGCTGATCTGGTTGTCCTACTGAGGCAGCTATTACATGGTTTGCCTAGATATGGTCAGTTATATTTTGTAAAATACATCACCAAAATGGTGAACATTTAATCTATGTATACTGAAGTAATGTCTACCTTATATTTACTTGTTGAACTGAAGAACTAGAGCTGATGCACGATATGTACCTTGATCCTCACTGGTGTCTAAAAAGAGCTGGTGTCATGGGTGTGCTTTCTTGGGTGGGCAACAAGCCATAGCATAAGTATGGACTTTGTGTGAAAACAAAGTCCATCAGTATATTTTTCTTCTGTTTGATATATTTAGAATTTCCAAGTCAATACAGTCCAGACAGTCTGACTCTTTGAATTACAGTGTAATGCTGTGATAGTCTGTACATTAACATTATTTATAATACACACAAAGCCTGTTAGCATAGAAAATAATGTACCATTCCATTATACTATAAATGCTGTAGTACAGTCATGTAATTGAGTACTACACTACCAAATGGTTTAATAGTACTTTTGTAGTAGTTAAGGACTGAGTTTTCACTTCCCTCCACTATATGTCTAGACATTGGTTGTTCTGTATGTGTCCACAAAAAGTTTCCCTGTATGCACCTTTACTTTACCAAAACAATCTCTGCATGTCCAGGATTATAGTTTTTCATTTGTCGGGCCCTAATGACCAGGGCCACAACTGAAAGAAGTCCATAGTGATTAGTTCTTACTTAACTAAAACAATATTTAGTCTGTTTAAGGCTTTGTTAACTTCAAAGTCCACAAATAGACCTTACAGAATTTGACCAACTGGCATTCATTAGCATGTAACTAAGATTTGTTTTGAACTGCTCCCGGTTTGATTCCATCAGCCTATATTTAGTTACTGTATGACTTGGAAAAGTAAAATAACCAGACAGTGTCTAATGTCACACCTGAAAAGAGACAGTTAGATCCGGAGGGTTCTCCGAATTTAGCAAATAAAATGATAGTACATGTAAAATTAGGATAAATAAATGGGCATTGTGGGTACCTATTATTCTGACAAGATATGGATAAATAGGCACCTGCTTTGATTCAGATGTTAACAGACCAAGCTCAGATTTTTCCTGAAAAGGCTTTCCTTTGTCAGTGTTTAAATGTATCAGTTTCACATGTATAATACTAACATACAGACACATGAAGGCTCACACTTAAACACACACATACACACACACACACACACACACACACACACACACACACACACACACACACACACACACACACACTCAAACACACACACACACACACACATACACACACACACATGAGCATATACAAATATAGGTCTACATAAATAGATGGATAGATAACAGACATAGATATAGATATAGATATAAATATAGAAAGGCAGATAGATATTGGAATGGGTATGTATGTGGTGGCTGGCTCACCAGTTGTTGAATCATAAATGATTCATGATTTCTTTACCAGAATGTCCTTAGTGACCACTCCTGATCAATCAGCTGCATATGCATTTGAGTGTGTTTGTGTGTGTATATGTCTCTCTCTCTCTCTCTCTCTATATATATATATATATATATAGATATAAATATAAATACACATTAAACACACATTATGGGTGTGTATAGGTACCAGTCTGTCTCTGTCTCTCTCTTTCACTATCTATCTATCTATCTATCTATCTATCTATCTATCTATCTATCTATCTATGTCTGTCTATCTATCTATCTATCTATCTATCTATCTATCTATCTATCTATCTATCTAATCTCTTTCTCTCTCCATATGTAGTTTGCTATTTGTAAACTAATTTGCCAGGCTCACAAATTTAAAACAACTTTAAATTCAGTGATATATATAGAAGGAATTATACTGTATGCTCTCAATCACCATACCATTCAAATAGTGGCTAGGAAATCTGATTTACTCCCATTTCTAAACTTTCATTTCTTCTGTAGAATAAAAAGCCACGTACACCAGCTTAATAACATCCGTCTTAAAACATCTCACACACCAGCATGATATTCAGTGTGTGAAATGCCACATAACAATTGTCCGGTGTGAAATACCATATACATCACAATAAGTCACTCAGTGTGTGAAACATAAAAACTTAAAAATCAACCTACACCTCAGAGGCACAGAGAAGGCAACTGCTCCTCATGTCAGTGATGAAATAAAAGCTTGGTTTGTTTGTTTGTGTCGTTCGGCTTTTCCCGGTTAGGGGTAGTCACAGCAGAACTCCGGTCCGCTAATGATTGGTAGTTGAGTTTTACGTGCCGAGTTACCAGCCCTGATGCACAACCTTCAATGAAGGTACGCCCATTCACACATGTCTCCATGCAGAAGATGCTCTAGCTGAGACTCGAACTGGACAGCGTCTTACTGTGAGGCGACAATACTACCGCAGCACCACCACCGCAGGTAAATAAAAGCTTGGTAGAAGTATTTTTTTTTTTTGCAGTATAAAGAAAGCATGCAGTAAAAAGTTATCACAGCTGTTAACTTTTCAATAAAACCTATCATTTTACCACATAATAAAGCTGCCTTAATTGTTTTAAAGGTATTCTCTGTTGATTACAACTGTGAACATTTGATAAAAAAGAATAAAATGTTATCAGTGGCACATCCTCTAAGAAATGTAGATGACTCATGGCTTGAACGTATCATTTATGCACTATACAATCACAAAAAAGTGCACGTGGTACGTAGAACCTTTGCATCAATTAAAGCATCAAACACCCCATTATGAAATATTGCTTTATTAACACTTGCAAGCTACAATCCCTATTTATTTTGGGGAATCCATTCTTCCCTAAATCTCTCCATCCCATGTATTTAAGATCACCTTTGTTATCCAATAATTTGTGCCACGTGTTTCCTTTTACCCAGCTCATTATAAGAGGGAAATGTTGAGTAGCTATGCTGTTCTAGCCTTTTCTTTAATGATAACACATATTTACATAAAGAGCACAGCCACACTCCAAGTACAGTCAGCTCTAGTTTTATATTAAATAAGACTACCATCTGGGTCTTTTGAAAAATGGCTAGAGTGTATAGCTGATAGAAAGTATTTGGCAACTGTGTAAGAAAGTAACAGGATAGCGTTTACTTGTAAGGTAAATGCATTCCCGCACACATCTTCATAGCAAGATCTATCTGCAGAGTACAGTTCAACTGAAAAGTAAGACATTTCCATGACAGCAGGCAAAAGTAGCCTTGCTTATAAAGAATAATAAATAATAATGGATAAAATCTGATAGGGGGTCTTAAAGACATGCCTCAGATATGATGCAGATCTGGCTTTGTTGCCAGCATTTCTTTATTTCTGGTTATAGTTAATATATGTGTGCCACTTACTAGAGCTGTTAACCAAATAAGTAGTTATAAAAGACCATTCTCTTTTATAATTGTGAGAAGGATAGGATTTTTTATTTACATATCCTGCTGTTTAACAAATCCACTTCCCCATACTGCAAGACAACCTCCTCCAAATATGAAGACACATAATCATAGGACTACATATAAACTTGTTTGTGTAAGTGCAGAGAAAGCATATTATAAATATCATTTGTAGCTTGAATAAGAAAACATTCAGCACCAACAAAAAATGAGTACATTCATAGCATATTTAATTAAGCAGACTATCCTTTTTTTCTGACCCCCCCCCCACACTTTATTTTACCAGGTGTGTTCATTCCTTTTGACCATCTCTAACAATGTTATTATTCAGTTATGGATTTAAAAGTATGGGAGAAAGATGAAGGGGGCTGCAGTGTAACATTCAGAAAGGCAGATAAGTTTAACAATTACAAATTGACTGGGTACGCACTAAGAGATGACTGTTGACATGAAGGAAGATGAAGCTATGGGAAAAGACAACAGTAGGGTGCTTTATTAAAACAGAAAGGCACTTGCTGGTGTTGTGCTGTATGCTGCCCTCCAATAACCTGCCTGTGCCTTAACTTAGAAAGTAAGGTTTGCATAGCTTAACTCTCCTTGCATGACTCTTTATCTCTTTGGCTCAGTACAACTTTGATTTAGTTTTATATTGGTACATTGTGATTTGTGTTATTGCATTTTTTCAGTATTTTGCTATTATTGTATTGGTTACATTAATAAAGTTTTTTCCTCTGTAGTTGGTGCTACATTTTACAAGCTCTGCTGGAAATGTAAATACCTGTGAGATGCTTTATTATGAAGATGCAATGAAACTTTGAGAAAGAAAGATGAAATAGTTTGCAGATGAGGCTCACAGCATGAAGATTTCCACAGAAGAATGATCAGTCAATGATCATTTTTTGAATGGTAAGATATGCTCTTTTTTATTGACAAAATGCTGAATTTGGTAGCACAGTGTTAAAGGCAGGCAGATTCTGTACAAAGTAGCTAGCAGACAGCTATCATGCAGTTGAGCTATAGCAGCACCTAACACCCTTTGTGACGCAAATTCTCATCTTGGGAGAAAGAAGCCCATTTGTCAAGCTTTTGTGCTGTTAAAGAATTTTACTTACTATCTAAATATTTAAGAAGAAGCAAAGAGTCAAGGTGTAGGCCAAGGTAATCAAATGTCAAGGGGTAGGCCAAGGTAATCAAATGTCAAGGTGTAGGCCAAGGTAATCAAATGTCAAGGTGTAGACCAATGTAATCAAATGTCAAGGTGTAGGCCAAGGTAATCAAATGTCAAGGTGTAGACCAAGGTAATCAGATGTCAAGGTGAAGGCCAAGGTAATCAAATGTCAAGGTGTAGACCAAGGTAATCAAATGTCAAGGTGTAGGCCAAGGTAATCAAATGTCAAGGTGTAGACCAAGGTAATCAAATGTCAAGGTGTAGGCCAAGGTAATCAAATGTCAAGGTGTAGGCCAAGGTAATCAAATGTCAAGGTGTAGACCAAGGTAATCAAATGTCAAGGTGTAGGCCAAAGTAATCAAATGTCAAGGTGTAGACCAAGGTAATCAAATGTCAAGGTGTAGGCCAAGGTAATCAAATACTTTTACTATCACTCTAGTTATGAATAACTGATATAGATTCTATGGCTGGCACCTGTTATGACAGAACAGAAGTGAATCAGTTATGTAGATTTTTTTCAGAATCATGGCCTCTTTATCCAAATGCAATATAAAAGTTTTTAAAAAAGCTAAGTATGAAACTTTAATATGCATTTATTTACAGGGCTGGTACAGAGTACTTTAAAATATGAACATGTACATTTTTTCCCAAAAAAATCAGCAAATCTGCATTTAGAGCGATAAATAAGTAGTAATACAAATATGAAAAACTGCAAAATAAATAAATAAATAAATAAGTTCAAACATCAGTGTCACAAAAATTGTAGTTTGACCTACTGAAAATATAGCATTAGAACTGAGATGCCTATCATGTCACTTGTGGGATACTGAAATTTACTTTATAAGGCATCATCCAACATGGTATTGTGTCTGAAATACAAAACATGTGGCAACACAAGGGCAAATTGCAGTTACAATTACAGAACAACTAAAAGGAAAATAAGGTATCCATTTTCCAGTGCCTATTAGGTCTTTTGAACAAAGCACCTCTTAATTTTAGACAGAGCTTAAAGAAGAAATACCAACATGGAGGATAAGAAATGCAAATGGAGGTGATGGGCTATAGATTATCTCAGGAACCAATCCTGATTTAACTGTGAACACAAACACTTGCAATTCTGGCCCTGGGCTATAGATTATCTCAAGAACTAATCCTGATTTAACTGTGAACACAAACACTTGCAATTCTGGCCCTGGCACAGCTGCTCATTCATTATTAAAATACCTCCTTGTGGTCCCAATAAATTCCGGCCATTAGCAAATGCAGTAGAACATAATCAGGCCAGATGCCAAGACTGGATGTCAAAGAGGAGGACACCCACACCTGAGCCTTGCTTTACTCATCTTAGGATCAAAGAGGAGGACACCCACACCTGAGCCTTGCATTACTTGTCTTAGGATCAAAGAGGAGGACACCCACACCTGAGCCTTGCATTACTCATCTTAGGATCAAAGAGGAAGACACCCACACCTGAGCCTTGCATTGCTCGTCTAAGGATCAAAGAGGAGGACACCCACATCTGAGCCTTGCATTACTCGTCTTAGGATCAAAGAGGAGGACACCCACACCTGAGCCTTGCATTACTCGTCTTAGGATCATAGAGGAGGACACCCACACCTGAGCCTTGCATTACTCGTCTTAGGATCAAAGAGGAGGACACCCACACCTGAGCCTTGCATTACTCATCTTAGGATCAAAAAGGAGGACACCCACACCTGAGCCTTGCATTACTCGTCTTAGGATTTTGGAAGGTAGTGACTGACCTTTTGTTTTCACAGACATAAGTCTAATATCCTGATGATAACTAGCAACCATTTGAAACCACTAAAATGAAAACAAATGGAGAAGTATAATTTTTGAACCTTAGCTTTGTTTAGACAGCCATCACCTTATACAACATATTCAAAAGGCATTTCAGTTTCAACTATTTCTTTCCATAACTGTGTGCAATATCAAATTATGAATGAAAAGCATAGCTAAAGCCACAGATTTAATATGTCTTTATAGCATGTTTAGTTATGATTTACAGTAAACTATGTAGTACACTGTAGAAGAGCAGTCTAGAGACAGCCATCTTTGACCCAGGAGGGCAATTTTCACAGGCACTAAATAAATTCTACCAAAATCAACAGAGTGAAGATTTTATTTCATCAGCTTTATATAAACTTCCACCCCAGCAGTGAGCCTTGACTGCCATGTTACTGCCAGGATGATTTAGTCAGCTAGAGTACCATCTTACTGCTAGGATAGTTTTGTCAGTTGCCATCTACCATTGCAAAACTATCCATCTGCTGAGCAGAAAACTGAAAAACAAAAGAAAACAGAAATAAACAAATAGCTCATATATTGTGTAACATCCATGTTACATGTAAAAGAGGTGCCAGGTTAGCAGATCTGGGTAGTTTAAATCTAAATTACTATTAATCCATTGGAAGAGCAGGTGTTGCATAATAAGCAATTTATGCTAATTGATGCAATACATGTCAGCTTTCTTTTTACAGTTATTGCAGATTCACAATCTCTGCAATGATGCTGATAAGACATTTGACCTGCACATCCAGTGGTTAATGTGAAATGCTGTAGCCATATCACAAATGGTCCTGGAATCTTAATGGAAAGTTACCCCTTGTGCCTCTCCCCTATGGTGTGTATGCCACCTCAGAGACTGTGTGCATTTAATATCCTGAGAGGTTGGGTGCTTTGTCTATATCTCTACAGGGTCCTTTGTAATAGTGTTTACGTATGACCCCTTTCCTTACAGTGTTGCATACAGTATCAGTGCATCATTAGACAATGTCACGTACATGTTTTCATCACTGTCAGATGCAGGTGTCCTGATGACTTCAGCCATATCCTGACCTACTGTGCAGGACCCCCCCATCAATGTAACCTTTAAAAACAGGAACACACATGATGCCATTGTTTGCCCGCCACACACATGCCCCTATAATCCCCTGTAGCATGCACACTGCCACCCATTAAAATACAGTTAAAGCACATGTTGACAAATATACCATATCATGCAGGTTACTATAGCTGCACAACTGTGATACCTGGAAGGACATATATGCAGATGATCCTTGGTCCATTTGTCTCCTTGGACATGCAGTGGTGTGCTATACTGTATTGCACTGGGCACTGCTATTTTATTACTTCCACTGTAGAGCCATGGGTGGTAGGTACTAGCATAGATCTCTTGTCCAAGCCACTCAGTGTATGAGGGCTGCTTCAGTCTGGACAGTGAGTGAGACCAAAACATTTTCAATCTCAGTGAGCCACTTCAGTGTCAGTGGTCCACTCCCACTGTGGTGCATCTCTCTGTCACAACGTCCAGTATCTTTTTTCTTTTCATGGGATATCATATCATTAACCCTTTGTCAAACATCATGCAGAAACCCATAGCATTAACATCCTGCTTCAATTCCTGCTACATCTGGTCCTGGTAATGCTTGTATGCAGTACTTTTGCCAGGAGGCACATGCTGTGTGTGCACAGGGCCTTCATTAGCATTTTGCTCTCCTGGCTAAAAAAATTGTTCAGGCATAACCTCTCTTAGGTAATCATGGCAATATATGTACAATGGATATAAAAAGTGTACACAACCCTGTTAAAATGCCAGGATTTTGTGATATAAAAAAAAAATGAGACCACAATAAATCATTTCAAAACTTTACCACCTTTAGTGTGACCTATAACCTGCACAATTCAACTGAAAAACAAACAAATCTGTTAGAGGAAAAAAATATATAAAAATACAAAAATGTACAATAAGCTAGTTGCATAAGTGTGCACACCATTAAACTAATACTTTGTTGAAGCACCTTTTTGATTTAATTACATCATTCAGTCTTCTTGGGTACATACCTGCCATCAATTAAAGAGACTCTAATGACCATACCACATTCCCATGGTACATCACTATGACCAGATGCCTAGTACCACTGGCAGCACTATGATGACACATGATTCAGAAATTATCATGACACATGATTCAGAAATATGCAGCTGTGTGCATAGGGCTACCATGGTTACTTCATGTAGTGGAGAATGCAGAACATGATGTTCTTGTTCATCCTGCAGAGAAACATCAGAGAGTACCTGCCTGGCTATTACAATGTCCTGCTGCAAAGGATGCCTGACATGAGTAGTCATAAAGGCTTTCTAATGCCACTGGAAGCATTTGTTCAGGTATGCAATGGCAGATACAGTGAGCTGAAATCATACCGAACTGATCTTCTTCACCAATGGGATACAGGAGTTCAGGAAATGAAGACAGATATGTACTGTAAGTATTTTTCAGTACTATTGTCTACTATTATCTATACTGCTGTCCCTATATACTTAACAGTATGTTTTATGATAACAGTAGAGGGGAAAGCTGAAGATGGCTGAGTAATACAGAAGGTGGGAATACCTTTCCTGGAAGCAGAGTGTAAACAATGTCTTTGTCAGTCCACTGCACGACTGTGATTTTGTTTGAAGCATATGTGAGTGATAATTCATTCCCATTATGTTGTCATGCAAATTCAGTTGTGGAAAAGGAGAAGATGACACCATAGTCAGTGTAGTCTGCACTATGCACTCTCTTTGGCACTGGTTCACAAATCACCTCCAGTCTGCCTTTAAACAGGGGTCTATGGGCCTCAGGATTTAATTGACCTGAGGCTTCACTGGTGCTCTCAGTTTACAGTTTTCAAAGTGTAATGAGCATGTGTCCCTTAAAATATACTGAAGAAGTGGGTTTCCAGCAACAGTTATGGAAGCTGGTGACTGCTGAGGTGTGGTTGCGATGGATGTCTGTTTTGGGGTAACATGGAGCACATTCTTGCATAACTGCTGGAAATATGCCACAATCTGGCCCTGCCTATCTAGCAACCAATGGAGAAATCAGTCTATAACATCAGACACCCAGCTGAATGATGCCTAGGTTTGCTGTCTTCTGGCCCAGCCCAGTATCCAACCATGCCAGGAACCCCCCATTCCCATCTTGGTATCTTCCCTTACATATGTGTCAGTCTCCATTCCTTGCTTATTGTCCAGCTTTCCCCATAAACATTTCCACTTTACACTGCCCTCTACACCTTTATGTATGCACCACCCCTGTCTGTCTGTGTCTGTAGTCTAGGCTTGTTTGTCTATCCCTACTACCTACCTTTCTACTCTGTTCTACTAAGAGCCATTCCTCACTACCTTCCTCAGCTAAATTTCTTTTACAACACTTACAAAACTGTCTCTTTCTAGGAATGCTATTCTTCCATTCTCTGCTTTTCTATCTGCCTCATTTCATACTTATACAATCAACAGGGTTGTCCCTCTACTGTGCATACCCACATTAATAGATTTATCGGCTGCTATACTGCGCATGCCACTATGTGGTGCTACACTGCACATGAACACATGCATTACACAAATGTGCCTCTGTGCTTTGCCTATGATTTCTGGCATGTCCATCTTGTGATACTGCAACCCTGCTCCAAATGCAAAGCACCTTGGTGCCATTCATCCCATTATCAGTACACCTCTCTTCTCTATTCAGTTCTTTGTTTACGCAGATAGTTCTTTCTGATGTTTAATATAGATCTAATTAGCTGTTTAACTATAAAGTGAACTCCTTGAAAAGTACAGCTCAGGCATGTAGTGCCTGCCTGTGAATCCTAGCCAGAATGTAACATCAAGAGCACTCCATAATCCCAAAACTTACAAAGAAACTTGTCAAAGCTTGAAAGTTAAGAGTTTAGTTAACACATCTAGCATTTTAACCTTGGTATTTTCAATAATAGCACTTAAAATAGCAACTACTTATTTAGAATTATGAAGTTCTTTGTTCACTCTCTTTTAGTATCTTACCCCAACTATGCAGAATTCAAGTACACTATGCCTTTCAGTTTTATGATCATGTCATTTGTAAGCCTTGCTGCAGCTGAAGAAGTTGCAGTAATTATTTTTTAAACAGTGTATTAAACATAACATTTTGCTTTGTGCTAAGTGAATGTGATTTTTGCTGGTGATTCTGTAGGAGGTGCCATTATTAATACAGAACTTTCCTACATGAGTATGTTTTATTCTTGCATTGCATTCTAATGAAGCAAACATCCATTCAATCATTTACCTTTATGTTACACACAGATTAAATTAAGAAAATGTTATTTTAAAAATACAGAAGTATTTCATTAAAAATATGGGAACAGAAGTAATTTAGCAGTAAAACAGACCAAATTGTCTAATCATGTTTGTTTCCAATGGTTCACTTGAGAGTATATGCAAAAGCCACATCACTTGACCATATTAATTTATTTCAATAAAACTAGTGAAAACCTTGTGTATTGTTTGTATATTTCTATTAGTCTTAATGCAAAAAAAAAAAAAACTATTAAGATTTGCAAGACACTGGGGCAATGACTTGATTACATGCCATGGGCCAAATAAGTTTCTCTTCCCTCAACATTTATTCAGATTAATACGTGATATAACCCACAGCCAATAGCCCAAGACAAACAATACTGAATATAGCCATCAATTAAAGAAGGACAGACATTACTATGAATTAAATGTAATACCAGCACAAAAATGTATTTAAGGTAAAAATAAAAATGAGTCAAAATATACAGTAGCATTATTCTGGTGAGAAGTGTACCAAAATCAAGCCAAGCAGAAATATTTGGCTACTACATGTACTGAGCTAGAATCATAAATGTCATGTGCAAAATCATATTGTTCCACACTATTGCATTATGGCCACATTTCATAAACAGTAAAAAAAAGTCAACATTAAATAAGAAAATGTGTGCATGTAACATTGGGCAAACAATTCAGTTGATATGTTATGTGCAGTTCATAAAGCAAACCTTAAAGTTGGGAACATAACTGAAGGCAGAAGAGAATACTGAAGAATTCCTGCATGGGAGGTTTGTAACAGCACGCTGTGATGCTACTAATGTCCAGATTATTGCCCTCTGAACACTCCAAAGTGCAAGGATATCGCTGTGCACAAAACTCTTGAATTGCCCTTTAGTGTATCATCTAACAGCATGCAAAGAAGTCACTGTCTAACTTCACATATGCATGTGTAAGCCATGCCACACATTTACAGAACCATTATAAATCATTACCATTGTGTGACCTCACATAAAGATGTGCATGACATCACATTTTTAAAGGACTCATACACATCACTGTACTGTCTGACACTGCATACCTATACACTAGACATGTTATACCTTTACATAACAAATACACATCAATATCATTGTATGGTATTACATAACCATGTGCACATGTCTCACATTTCCAGGAATAATACATTTCATTGTCATTGTCTGACATAATATATCCATGTTCAACTCTTGTCACACCTTTGCAGGACTAATACACATGATTGCCGCTGTCTGACATTGCATATCCATAGAGAAGCAATGCATCATTATAACTGTCTGACATCACATATCCATGTGCAAGACTTATCATGCCTTCACAGTACTAATATCCATTGTTAACCATTGTGTGATATCACAGAACCATGTTCAAGACATATGATAATTTTAAAGGACTAATGCATATCATTGCCACTGTCTGACATTAAATATCTATGTTCAACCCATGCTACACCTTTACAGGGTTAATATTCATCACTGTCACTCTTTGACATCACATACCTACATGCTAGACATGTCACACCTTTGCAGAACAAATACACATCATTACCATTGGGTGATATCACATAACGATTTCACAATATGTGACACATTCTCAGGACTAATATACATCACTGTCACTGTCTGAAATCATGTAAACAGGTCCATGAAGTCTCACACATTCAGAGGAGTAATATATATCATTACCAATGTGAGGTATCACTGAACCATGTGCAAGGCATGGCTCATCTGTACAGGACTAATACAGTTCAAAATTCATAAAAAATGAATTTGCAAATACTATACCTGCTTGACATTATGGAGTGATTTTTATCAAGTTTAAAGTGCAATAAAATTGTACTATTTCTGACTGCAAATTACAGCACTGGGGGGTTTGAATTACAGAAAAGTACCACCTATCTGAGTCATATACCGGAGCATATCAGTGCACTCTATGTGCCTGTCATCAGTAGCATAAGGTTTGTATCATCAGATTCTCATCTTTGAAGGGAAATTGATGACTTAAAATGGCCTGCGATGGCAGCTAGCTTACTACTTACCTAAGATCTTAGTGCCATTATCTATGTCTGTATTGAAGTAAAGGGTGTGAATCATTAACACAGCCATACACAAACAGAATCTGTTTCTAACCTGACATTCTTAAGAAAGCATTGCAATAGCAGAGATACATTCCATTACCACTTCTTTAATAAGTCAACTTGATATTTTATTTATTCAAAAGCATTCACAATGTATAAAATCACAATGTACCCCCACCCAAACACTGCAAGCCATCGGCTTTGCCATCATGCCATCAACATTGAGTATTTGCAGCTTGATAGGAACATAGTAGTTATGCTAATTATGCCCATTTCAAAAATTAGCTAAAATAATGATATTCCATTCCAGCTAGCCTAATCACAATTAAAATAATTAAATGATATAATAAAAGAGATAACGCAGCTTAAAGGACTTGCTAAATGACAAAACAATTATCAGCTCCCCACTAAGTAATTTTGATACACATTAACATTTTAAAGCACTCATAACATTTCAAAACCAGTGCTTAAATGCATTTAATCAGCAAGTTCACCATTTATCACCTGTTAAGATGACAGGCCTTCAAAACCCCATACCATTCACATTCTTTAGATTTTAGCATTTCTAATACTAAATTTAACCTCCACAGTCTCACTTATCATGTCTAACAAAACTATGATTTGTGTCTTTCATTCTGCTGGCACTGCTGCTTTTTCCTAGCAAGTAACATAAATTATTTTATTTTTTTGAGATAATCTACCATCTACATAGTATAAGGCTGAAGTATGAACATATATCATGTAATTTACCCATGAAACAAAATACTTCCCTAACAGTCATTAAAATTAAACTGAATGACTGGATTGGGGGGGGGGGTTATAGAATTTAACCATGGTTGTATGGGGAAAATCTGCTTAAGGAAGAACACTGTTAGTCAAAACTTTCTGATGGTCTCCATAGCACAGTAAGAACACCATTAAACTTAAAAAATATTCCGGTACAATACATATGTATATATATATATATATATATATATATATATATATATAGTTATGTATATATAGTTATATATATATATATATATATATATATATATATATATATATATATAGGTTTACTATCAGTATGTCAGACCGGACTCAGTCGAACACTGCTTACATCGACCCATGTCCACGAAATTTGACAATGCTGAATGCCGACATTGCTGAATTACGTCTCGAATGCGACCAGGGAACGGGCTTTAACATGGGTCAAGATAGGGGCAAGATTTGTACTTTGGCAATGCCGGGTTTGACATTGTCACCATTCGACCCCTTGCTATTTATTGAAGCAGATTCTTCTGAAGCCACTTCAACATATTGATAGTAAACTATATATATTTATATATATATATATATATATATATATAGATAGATAGATAGATAGATATATACACACACACATATATATATATATATATATATATATATATATATATATATATATATATATCTATGTGTGTGTGTATATATATATATATATATATATATACTCACAAACACACACATATGCACACAATGCCCAAAATTTATAAAAAAAATGAATATGTATTTTTATTAAAAAAATCTTTCCTTTTCTCTGACTTTTGACATGTCATGGTCCCAACTGACTACTGTGCAATATACAAGCATGAAAAAATATGAAACATTTATCCATCCAGTAAATGGCCAGGTTTATTATAATAAGCCTTTAGGTAACTGCAATATATAATGTATAAGCTGTGTCAGATTTAAAAATCTAAGCAGTTGTGTATTTCATTGCATACGTAAAATGCAGACCTGTTTTATTTTACTAATATGACATTATTTATGGCTGTCTACTCACAGTTTTCCTAAGTGGCTCATCACATCATCATGGAACAGAGCTGCCTGAACATTCAAGCCAGATTCTATTTACGTGTGAAATTCCTTTAACTTCTCTGAGGTGTACAGCATCACAGCCACTGATGTCCCTTTTTGTTCTTGTTGCCTGGGATTCTTACTGAGATTTGGACGTATCTCATATCACTGACGAGTGCGTTGCATTGTGCACCTGCTACTCATTTTCTTTATTTTTGCCTGGAGCCGTTTCTAGCTGGCAGAGGAGGTTACATTAAGTTGTTTGTATTACTGACTTGTTAGACTTTATTTAAATCCTGACATCGACTTAACTGAATGAAAGCAGCACCTACAGATTTACTTTTTCTGTCAGCAGTTTGTCCGTGTGAAGCCTTTTGTTTTCTTTTACTTATATAATTGCAAAACTGGTTTGTATATGAAATCAAATATTTTTCCATAGCTCAGTGACACAGTGAGATAAAGCTTTGACTGTGACCCAGATGACAAAGGCTGAGTTGCAGCTCAGGAAGCTGAAAGAACTGGGAATCAACTTATGTCACTATGTGTGCCTGGGAGGGAGGATTGTGGTGACTCCTCCCACAGTGGTGATCTCACACTTCAGTTGAGAGTTGTTGGCCACTCTCCTGAGAACAGGTCTGGGGGAGGGATGTGGCTGGGTCCACCCAAGTTCTTGTGGTAGCCCTTGCATAACAATGTCAGGGAGTGGGCAAAGCCTATGTATTAGGGTCATAGGTGGGCTCTTCATATTAGCCTGGAGCCCACATCACCACCATGAGATGGATCAGGCTATATCAATAAAAGGCTCTAGTGGCTACAGAGATGACAGCTGTGCATTCAGCTCTTACCTAGCAGGGCATAAATGGGCTGGGAAAAACTCATGCTCTGTGAGGAATGAATGCGTCGATAGATCATGGGGAGCTGATGGACATCAGGTGCAGGATAAAAAATATATATGTGTATATATATATATATATATATATATATATATATATATATATATACGTATATATATATATATATATATATATATATATATATATATATATACTTGCGTATTTATGCAAACACACACAGAAACACACACACACACACACACACACACACACACACACACACACACATATATATATATATATATAGGTTCATAGGTTCATAGGTTCATACTAGGCTATCTGCCCGAGGGCATTTACAAGCCTAGCCCATCGTTTTGTGGCTTACGCCACCCCCTTAGTATGGGGAACTATACCCATTATTTTGCTGTGCCTCTGTCGAGCAGTGACACTGAGGTAATCCCTGGGGTATATCTGCGATCTCCCATCCATTGGTCAAGATTTCTCTTGAACAAGGCCAGCGAGGTGCTCTGCCTCACATGTACTGGGATTTTGTTCCACAGCATAGGGAGTCTTTGGGTGATGAATCTATCCCTCCAGCACGTCCTATTAATAGCCGTGTCGAGGTTTAAGTCTCCGCCCTTGTGGCTCTGATGGATCTAGATTTTTGAGGTGAAGCATATTCATCAAATCTGGGTTTGACATGGCCTTGTATGTTAGGCAAAGGTCACCTCTGAGCAAGCGTAAGCGACTGAATAGAGCTGGAGTTCTTTCAGTCGGGCAGCATAGGACAGATTTTTGAGACCCTTTATCCTTTTGGTGAGGAACTTTTGTGGCCTCTCCAGCTGCTGCAAGTGTCGGGTCAGATACATTCGAATGGGGCATTGTACTCAATCATTGGTCTGATGAGTGATGAGTAAAGGGAGACTATGACCTCCCTTGATCTAGATGAGAATCCCTTCATGATAAGGTGGGCAATGTAGAAGGTCTTCCTAACTACTTTAGCTACATGGGTGTCGAATGACAGACTACTATCAACCTGGGTCCCCAGGTCCCTGATAACTTCTTCTGTGCTCAGTGGATTGCCACCTATTTGGTAGCTAGGGGTAACCTTGTTTTTCCCAAAGGGTATGACTATGCATTTTTTGGCATTTAACTTTAGGCCGTGGCTCTGGCACCAGTTATCCGTTTCTGTGAGACCCTTCTGAAGGATATCTGTGTCAGATGTGTTTTCTACTATGGCCAGTTTGCAGTCATCTGCAAACTTTGTCAGCCATAACCCTCCTGTGTTTGCTTGTACTTCGGAAAAGTAGATGCCAAACAAAAGTGGGCCCAGGACTGAGCCCTGTGGGACACCACTTGCGACAGGCTTTGAGTCTGACATGGCGCCAGCAACTCTGACCCTGTGGGTTCTGTCACTCAGCCAGTTTGCAACCCATCTTGTGATGTATGGGTTAACATTTAAGCTGATGAGTTTTTCAATGATACCCGAGTGGGGTATTGTATCGAAGGCCTTAGCCAGATCGAGGTAGGCTGTATGGACTGCCTTTCCCTCATCAATGGCTTTGGTGACTGTTTCAAAAAAAGTCAACCAAGTTTAAAAGGCATGATCTGCCTTTGACAAAGCAAAACTGGGTTGGATCCAAAGTCTGCAAATTCCCTATGTCTTTATTTATGAGGTCCATTATGATCCTCTCCATGGCTTTGCAGATAAGGCTTGTCAAGCTAATGGGCGGTAATTTCCAGGGTCGGTGGAGGCACCGCCTTTGTGAAGTGGGACCACAGTTGCAGTGTGCCACTCCTGGGTGCGTATCCAGAGGTAAGACTTTGATTAAACAGCTGTCCTAGCTGTGGGTTTAATTCCTCATTGAGTTCGTGGAGCACACAGCCGGGGACACCATCAGGTCCCATGGATGCTGTGTTTTTGCTTTGGAGAGAGCAATTCTCACTTGGGCTGGAGATGTTTGGGGGCTGCAATCGTTTGGTATAGATATCTCTCCTTTGGGGAGGGGAGTTTGCACTGAACCTGTCAGCCAGTATGTTGGCAATGTCTGTAGGATCAGTAATCTTCACATCATTTTGAACTAGTTCTGAGCATATCTGGGAGTTTCCTCCTAGGTTTCTAACATAGCTAAAGAAGGCCTTATGATTGTCTTTTGAGTCTTTAGCTATTTTTCTCTTGAAATTTGCTTTGGATGATTTTATGAGAGCTCTTAGTTTTTTACTTATAGTGATCAAGGGTGTCTTACCTTTTAAGGATTTTGCTCTATCTTGTAGTAGCTTCCTCCTTTTGTTGTAGAGTTTGTTTATGGCTGAGGTCCACCAGACTGGACGCTTGCCTTTGGTACAAAGAGTCTTTGTTTTGCTTGGGATTGCCTTATCCATGCAGTCCTGCAGGTGCTGGTAGAAGGCATTTGTAAGTGATTCAGCGGCTTGAGTACTGTTTTCCACCGGCTCGGGGGCCTTAAAGGAGACCACACTAGTCTTTAGAAGTGTGAAGTCGGCTTTTGAGAAGTTCTTTACTGTGGTCTTTTTATTTCAGGTGGGGTGGGATGAGGACCTCCAGCGAGATTAGTTTGTGATCTGATCTCACCAGTGAGGGGTATACTTCCGGTGTTGAACATTGTGCTCCCATGTTCGTGATGATGAGATCAAGTATGTTATCTCCTCTTGTGGGGATGGTGACTAGTTGTTCCATGGCATTTGAGTTTATGAATTCCAGGAACTTTTGGGCTAGGGTGTTTGGGCTTGAGTAGTGTTCCCAGTCTATATTAGGGTAATTGAAGTCACCTAGTATGATGGTGTTTGGTGATACGTTTATCCCCTCTAGTGTTTTCAGGAATGCCATGTGAGGTTCCTGAGTTTGTGAGGGTGGCCTGTAACATGCTACAATTTGCAGAGCAGTCTTGCCTATGGTTAATTGCACCTGGATGGTCTCCGATGCATCGTGCATTGCCACCAGTCTTGAGGTGTGGGTGTCCTTGATGAATATGGATACCCCCCCTCCTTTCTTGGTATTGTCCGGATTTTGGGGCCGGAACGCATGATATGAGGTAAAACCTGATAGCACTGGGGTGCTCTCAGGAGCCTTGAACCAGGTTTCTGTCACAGCACAGACATCGATGTTCTCCATACTGAGAAGGGCCTCGAGTGCGTGCATTTTGAGATTTAGACTTCTGGCATTGAGCAGCATTACCCTTAGTTTTTTCCTTTTTGTGTTCTAGGGTGGTAGGTTTAGAATTTGAGCCTTGCCTAAAAAGGCACTATGGGGTGGCAAGAGCCTTTGCCAATATCCGAATCCCAGGGTGACAGGTGCAAGCCGTCCCTTGCGAGCAGCGTGGCTTGTCCAGCATGTCATCCCAGGCAGACAGATACTGGATCCCCTTTGAATGACACCAGTGCTTAAGCCAATTGTTAAAGCTGATCATCTTATCTCTGTATTGTGGCATCATTCTTGGTGAAGGTAGGATACTGCTCAAGGTCAGGGTCATACCTGCCTGGGCTACATAATCAGAGAGCTCCTCAATGTCTCTTTTCATGTAGTCCAAGGAGGTGCGTCTCAGGTCCTTTACACCAGCGTGGACAATGACTGAGTCATATTTGTACCTGCTGTTGAGAGACCTGAGTGCTTGCGTTATGTGGCGGATTCTAGCGCCCGACAGGCAGCTTACTGTGACCTTCTCCTTACTCAGTCTGGTGAGCGGACGTCAGTGTGTCTGACTATGGAGTCAACAATGACTAGTGTGTCTGGCATTGTGTTTGGCCTTAAGGGCTGTGACTGTTTGACACTCTGACTGTGAGGTCTATGTGTTGCAGGTGTTGTGTTCTGAGGTGGTGGTTGTTTGGGTGTCTGCTTTGGTGGCCTCTGCTGTTTTGGTAGATTTTTGATCAGAGCCTCCGAGTATGTCTTTGTGTGTTTATGTGTATGATTTGAGGTTGTAATGGTACTATGTGAGACTGGGTCTATAGTGTGTGTGGTAACCTTCTCCTCCTGACTGGTCTTGCCAGTCCTATGTTGAGAGAGCTCAGCCTCCAGTTTGGCCGTATAGTTGCATCTCGCATGTATTTGTGTTTTGTGGGAGGAGGAGAGGGTTGTCTGTGTACATGAGGCAATTGTAACATTGCCTCAATATTCCCAGGTTCACCAGCTGAGCAGGAGAGGACACTAGCAACTGATCCCTCGACATGCTAGAAGGATAGACAAAAAACTTTAAAAAAGATTCAGGGGGACGTGGGTGACCGAGAAATGGGGGGTTACCTTTTTGGGGTACTATCTATGACAAGAGTGCCGTATCAAGGTAATAAGTACTGTAGGAGCAAGTGCTAGGTTTAACAGATAGAGAATAGTCTACTTGGAGTCAAGTAGAGATGATCTTTTTAGTTATAGGATACGCTGATTTGATCAGTAGTATAGTTCGAGGAAGGTAGTTTTAAGGGAAAATTTGAAGAGTGGACTTTAGGTAGCCCAAATAGTTTAAACCTGCTTAACCGGCGCTGCCCTAGTGTGCAACAGTGGCAGCTCCGCGCTAAATCCCGCTAAATCGCGCCAAAGCGTGCTTTATAGTAGGGGGCTGGAAAAGACAGGAAATGACCCAAAATGGCCAATAAACTACAAGTTACTGCCTTAAACCACTCCTCTGAGGACAAACAGGCAGCTCAGTACTCCCTACTCCCACTAGTGAGTAAAGAAACTACCCCTTGACCAGGTTGGAGCAGGTGGAGCTAGGTAGTTACACATACGATAGGCTTACGCAGAGATCAAAGTGTTATGGCATAAAGCAGAGGAGGACTTGGTAAGAGGGGGTGGTACGCTGAAAGGCTGGAGTTAGCAGTTTGTATGTTTGGGTAGAGGAAAGTCTAAGATAATGGATTGGGAAGCTGAGAAGAGTTTCAAATTGTATAAGTGGCAGAGAAAAGTTAACAGAGGCCTGGGATGGTGGCAGACAGGACTTGTAGAATTATTAGAGTTAGCCAGAAAAGGTAGAAGCAGGGAATTGTGAAAGCCCCTACCTGACTTAGTAATATGTGCTAACCCTATCCTTAACCCTGCCCCTGCTCTTATAGCTACACCTTACCTTAAAAAAATTCTATAACACTACCACTACTCAGGCAAATTAGAGGGTAGTGTAAAGGGGGGATGGAATAAAGATCAAGATTTTTGTGATCTTTTGTATGTTCAGTGCTTTGAGTGTTTGATAGTGTGACTGGTCACTATGTTTGGATGGGTATTATACTAATAACAGATAACGTGGGTGAGATATATTGAAGATTTACCCATGGTCGGTGTGGTTTAATCACGATGGTGAAGGCTGAATGATTAAACAAAGCCAACTTTGGAAAATTTTCAATATACCACACCACAGAGTCTATTGTTGTTGTTATACAATGACATAATTTAAGAACAAAATAACTTACTTTTCTTAAATAGCGTCTTTGTATGACGGCTCCATGGTGTTCTTCTGCTTTGGTTGGATATCCTGCTGCTTTTTCTGACTTTCTGCACATGCTTATGGGAGTTATGCCCCCACACTTCTGCAGTACATCAATGCTTTGGAAAGGAAGACCTTCATTGCTCCTCTTTGTTTTTTTTAAATAAGGTTGAAATTCGAACACTTTAGTGTTATGAGAGAGACAAGATAGAGATAATACAAGGAAAATCAGGTATGTTTCTTTAGTTTTGAATACCATAACTGATTTTCCTAATATTTTGTCCATCCTGTCTCTCTCGTACCTCCAGACTGTCGTGATTTCTAATTTTATTATTATTATTATTTTTTTTTTATGGTGAAGAAATCTTAAAAAGTTATAGCATATACTAATAAAAAAAATGTCCAGGTGACCGGACTTTTTTACATTGGTATATGCTTGATTTACAATGGGAACACTGGTGTGGCTTACCAATCAGCATGCTCGTTTTGGAACATTAATGGCCAATTATCATATAATTTGCAATTGCCATTGTGACATTTTACATATATACATATATATATATATATATATATATATATATATATATATATAGAAAGAGAGAAAGAGAGAGAGAGAGAGAGTGAGAGAGAGAGACAGAGATTACATATATACCTACAAATGAAAGTATGAATATCTTCAGTTTTTCTCAGTCAAAAGTTGCTTAGAAGCAGTTGTGACGTTATTATGCATGAAATCTACCACAGGGTGTTTTCAGTTCCTGCCCTTATGGGGTCAGATGGAAAGCAGTACTGCAGTATAGCATTATTCATGTTCTGCTTTAGATATATTACATTCCACAAAACATCTTCATCAATTTTTCACTGAATAACAAAGCTTCCAATGCTACTGCTATAGTCTGCAAAATTCACATGTAATCCCAGTACTAGGCGCAACTTTTTTTTGCAAACTCATCTCATCATTCAGTACATGCAGACAAGGCTCTGCTCTTGAGATTTATTGATATGAAGTACAAAACTGCAACACTAGAAAAAACGCTGTGAAAATACTCCAACTAATTTACCAAAAGCTTTTGATTCTTTCTGCTTTCAACTGGACATTTCTTGAATACCTTGCAGTGAGTTCTGTATATCTGTGTGGTCAACACCCCTTCTGTGCTAACATACCAAGCACATCATGAGCAGCCTGCTCTGACAACATTCTCTGAGTCTGCATCCATGACATCATCATTTCAGATTAAATGGTTTTCGCCAGCACATGCATAGAACTGCAGCAATAAATGTAGCAGAACATAACGTGTTGGTTTCTGTTTTGTAATGACCACAATATTACCTAGTAAAGATGTAGACATGTATTTCTAGATAATCCAGCATGGCCCAAACTATACTGATGAATTTCACAGCCAGTCACCAGTGTGTGCACTACCTGTCAGGACTTCCATTTGTTTAATTTGTTACAGCATGAGTTGAGCAGCTGGTGACGTTTCTGGTTTTCAGACATGCACAATAATATGATTACTCCATAAAAGCTCCACTCCTGATATAGGTAAGTTTAAATGATTAGGCCATCAGAATAAAATGATTCACCTAGCTGATCTGCTTTAGTGTTAAAGCCAACACACAACCGTTGCTCCTCTGCTCTTGTTTCCCCATATTTTAAATTTCCCATACACTCCTAAAAGATTTAAGATTTTGTGAGTTTATGCCAGAATTACTTTTCTTTTCCTCCATTTGTAATGTCATTTTGACAAGATATAATTGCAAGGCATCTTGAAGAAAACTGTAATAACAAAGTTCTACTACCATACAAAAGTTTCATTGTTCAACAGTGTGTCACAGCAATATGATTTGTGAGTCAGAATTCAGCAAGTATAGTCCAAGGACAAAGTTCCTTGACAAAAGGCAGCACAAAAATGCATCCCACAGAGTAATCTCATACCTATCAACTGTCCAGATTTTTTATCTGTTCCTCATAAAATTTGTGTTTTTCTGTCAAATCACTGGGATTTTCTGAGGATTAAAGTCACTAAATAATAACATACATTTAAGTTTCAGATTTCAAATCCTTCAGAAAATGTATGTTAAAACAAACCCTGTTAGTAACTTTCTAAGTTTATGAGTAATATTTAAAATCTGTCCCTATTTTGGACCTTTGTCCCCCCATTTTATTAGGCTTTGTCCAGATTCCTTGCTCTAAGAGGTTGAGAGGTATGTCTCAACCCCATGACACAGTGATATTTTGACATCTGGAGAACACTGCCGAGAGGCCAGAGGAATGCCCAGCAGAAAATACAGTAAACTCAATTGTGTAAGTATTGCCTTCCCTTCCGCTGTAAGAGCACACAGTGTTCCTAAGGGCTTGGTTTGTTGTGTGCATCTTTTTGCTGACTGGACCCTTATTGAAAACAAATGCATGTCTAAATGTAGAAATGTGTTGCTCACATGATTCATACAGAGACTGGCCATGTGGATAAATGTAAAACTAAATTATGTATAACAAACATCATACTGCAGCTATAATAGACAACAAAGCATCATTGATTATTGGTGCAACTTCAATATCTTCAATATGTACTTTATAGAAACAATTTCCAAACTATTTAACCCCAGCCACTATGACAATAACACTCCCAACCCCCCTGAAACCCACTCTACTATCAACTCATTAAACCCCTTCTAACTCAAACCTGTCTCCACTTACTATATCAAAATTTAGTCTCTCAACTCAAACCATGCCCTGTATCTGCAGACAACATCCCTTCATAATTTCTCCATACTGCTGCACACCTCCTTGTTATCCCTGTATCGATCCTAATAAATCGCTCAGTCTCTGAATCAACAGTTCCATCTACCTGGAAACAATTTTACACTCTTCCTATTCATAAAGGAGGTAACTCCATAGAAATTGTTAGCTTCAGACCAACTGCTATCCCTCTCTCTAAAGTCCTAGAAAAATGCCTACACAAGCAAGTTATGCACTACCTCTTACAGGAAAACGTGCTCACTCCCACACAGCATGGCTTTCGCCCCAAGCATAGTACCACCTCAGCTCTACTATCCTTTCTTAATGCCATTACCCAAGCCAAAGACAATCATAAACTCATATCTTGCCTATTTCTTGACCTCTCAAAAGCTTTCAACACTGTCTCTCACTCTGTGCTACTTAACAAACTCATTAATCTTAACTTCTCCCCAGATACAGTTGCATGGTTCTCTAGCTATCTCTCTGACAGACTGCAGTCAGTGAGATGGGACAGTGTACTATCTAACCCCTTCCTGTTAGTACAGGTGTCCCTCAAGGATCCATTCTTGGACCACTACTCTTTAATATTTTCACCAACACACTTTACTCCTCTTGTCCTCAGTCAAATATAGTCTAATATGCAGATGACTCTACAGTCATCACTATTGCAAATTCACCTTTGAACTGCTTCCAACTACCCAGGCTTCCTTTAACTCAGTAGAAGCATGGCTCACAAATAACCAGCTCATCCTTAACCCTACAAAAAACAAAATTGCTACGTTTTCTCCCTAAAACTAGTAACCACATCAAGACATCCTATTCCATAATGTCCCTAAACAATATTCCCATAAAAGTTGAATCAAGGACAAAACTACTTGGCATTACCATTGACGATCAACTAAAATTTTATTTACACATTTACAACTGTATCAAAAACAAAACATCAGAAGCTAGGACTCCTGTATAGGAACAACAAATTCCTCACAACAGAAATTAGAATTACTCTTACTCATGCGTACCTTCTACCATGTTTGACTTACTGTTTCCAAATACTAATCTAAATACATCTACACTTACAAAACTGGAATCAACCTATCACAAGATAGCAAGATTTGCTGCTCAACAAACATATAAATCTCACCACTGTCTCTCCCTAAAACACCTAAACTGGCTAGAACTACCTCACCTGCTTCTTCAATCTCAGCTGCAAATCATTCACTCCATCTTATATCAGCCATCCTTCTGTCCTGCTCTAGCACCTCTCATCTCTAACTATTGCCCTACCAGGCATCTTCGAAGCTCAACCCAAGATCTGTTAAAGGTACATAAACCCAATTCCAAGGCAGGCTGTAATCTATATGGGTCTATATTATTACCTCGAACATCCAGAATACCGAATACAACTCCGTTGACATATAAACGTCGATGTACACATCCAGTGAACTACCAAACCATCGAAAATGAAGACATTGAATGTGTTTGTTGTCCAGCAGCATGATTGTGGGGATGAGGAAATATATCCTTTTCCCCACTGTAGTGAGGTCTCAGAGTTGGTATATTTAAGTAGGGGGTGTGGGGGGTGCAGGGGGGCTTGCCCCCCTGCAAAAAGTGTGTTAATATAGTTTTAGTTAGTTGGGTTTCACTTACCTGAATGGCGGTTTTGATGACATAATGCGTTCGATGTCTTCATTTTTCATGGTTTGGTAGTTTGCTGAATGTGTAGATCAACGTTTATGTGTCGAAAGAGTTGTGTTCAGTATTTTGGATGTTCGAGGTAATAATATAGACTCAATCTATATAGCTATCATCCCTCTATTGCATGGAACAAACTCCCACTAGAAATAAGGAACCTTACTCACCCCAAACAATTTAAATTAGCTACCAAAGACTACTTTAAAAAACACTGGCCCTGCCACTGTTCACAACCACCTTGACCACGACCAGCTCTCTGAAATGTATAACAATTACTCACCACCTAACATAATAACGTACTCCCTTTACTTCCTAAGACATTCTCCTAAAGTATTGTCTATACTCTGTTTAGTATTGTTAGACAACCTAACCTACTGAAACTAAAACAATTAATTTCCTATGTGTTACACTTTTTATCTTTTTTGATTTTTATTGTTTAATCTTGCCAACAACTTTACCAGAATGGTAACCTTCTGTATATTGCTATAAGTGTAAAAAATGTTATTAAATTTCGTTCTATAGTGGAGCTTTTTTCCCCGGGCCTTCACTGAAAAAAGGCTTTAGCTCAGTCGGACACTCCCGGTCAACAAATGTAAAATAAAAAAAATAATAAAATAAATAAACTTGTGTGTCTCAGTCTAAGAATGTAAGCTAGCTAGAGAATGATACCAATATGTAAGAGGCAGAACACCAGTTCTGGTATCATCTAACTCAGCATACTTAGTGATGGAAATGACATTTTATTATGTCGCAGGTAGTGTTTTCATCTTTTCAGTTACACCCCTGGAATTATATGTCTATTTAACTTTTTTTCATTTTGGGATTTCATTCAAACTAAGTCTATATGCTACCATCTTTTCATCAGTTGTTAAGCTAAATATGTATATACGAGTCAATGCAGAAAACTGTTAACCAAATAAGTCTGAGAATGGCCTGAAACTGTTAAGTATTAGATGTTGTCCCTAATATACAAGAATTGTCAGAAAGATCAGTTTTGGATGACTTATCACTTGTATCATAACTTTGCTACTTCCTGTGCTGGCTTAAGTGTTAGCAGAGTAAGAAATGTGCTTAATAGGGCATAACAGGTTAAAAGTCAAGTGCCAAAAATTACAGTGAGCATGACTTATTTAGAGTGAAAAAAATCATAAATCTACCCAAACTTACAAGTGCATTCATTGAAATAATGGAAATAGTCATTCACAAGTGTTGTGAAACAAATGACAAAACCTCATAGCTTTGCACTGTCCCAGCTCAAAGCTCCTCAGAAGATACCAGCAGCATGATAATGAGCATTGTAAAAATGAAACTCAAGGTGCCACTGAGCTGAGTGCTGTTCCTAACATTAAAAATGATTGCATCAGCCTGCAGCATGTGCATCTATGGTGCACACAGTGGGAAAAGGCAAAATTTGATGGAACAATTCAAATGTGTTGTGCTTGTTGATGGAGGGCAGGAAGGACATAGCGACTGAAGTTATAGCATGCCTAGCCTGGCCAAAACAAATTTACAGCAGGAGGCACGCCAGTGTCCGATATGGTTAATAGACCAAGTAACCGTATAGGGTAGTTATATTAGTGCTGGAATAGTCCCACTTTTATAAATTTATGTAGGACAAATCCAGACTTTTTTACCCTGGGCTGTTAAAAATTCAACCAGGGGACAGGACTCATTTTAAGAGGGATCTTCCCTTACCCTCATAGTGAAGTGACCATATAGTTGGTTATTAGACTAACACATGTGCAGAAGATGCAGTCATGTGTATGGAGTATGTGCAGAGACCCATATAAAAACAAGTTGGTCAAATGCAGTTTTCAGTACTTGCATCTCCAGTGAAACTGCACTTGATTTATTAATTTTTATTTATTTAGCATTTGTTTACCAGGATTATCTGGCTGGACAACTGGTGTCCATTTTCAGTGGAGTCCTGGAGAAAACAGCTTCAGACATTACAGAAATTAAAGTAATGACAATACTCAGTTACAAAAGTATAACGTAACAGGTACAAGCATGCAAAATCTGAAGGTAATGCTACTCGATGCTAGAAGTTTAAACCGCAAAATGCACTCTCTCAAGGCACTCCTAAAAATGGAGAACATCGATATCTGTGCAGTAACTGAGACCTGGTTCAAGGCTCCAGTGAGCACCCCTGTAATACCAGGCTACAACTCTTACCACACTTTTTGGCCACCAAAGCAGGACCGAAACACTAAAGGTGGCGGAGTGTCAATATTCACCAAGGATATTCACACCACCAGGCTAGTTGCCCAACACAATGCGTCTGAAATTCTCCAGGTGCAACTAACACTAGGTAAGACTGCAATCCAAATTGTAGCTTGCTACAGATCCCCCACCATACCCCAAGATTCTCACTACACCTTTCTAAACATACTGGAAAATATTAAGATTAAACCTAACACCCTAATACTGGGTGATTTTAACTACCCTGCCATTAACTGGGAAAGCTACTCATGTACCAACACCTTTGCCCAACGGTTCTTGGAATACATAAATTCCAATGCCCTGGATCAACTAATCCATAGTCCCACCAGGGGCTCCAATATCCTAGACCTGGTCATTACCAACATGGGAAATCGATGCTGCACACCTATGGTCACCCCCTCGTTAGTCACGTTTGACCATAAGCTAATCACCCTTAACATCCACATCCCACCCCCATCACCCAGTAAGGAAACCTCCATAAAAAACTTCTCCAAAGCCAACTTCATGCTACTCAAGTCAGAAGTGACAAACTTCATGACACCTATGCAGATGGGAGCTGAAAGTTCAACTACTGAATCCTACACTAAGGCACTGTACGAGCACATCCACTCATGCATAAATCGTGCCATCCCAAATAGAACCAAGATGCTCTCATCCAAAAAAAAGAAGCCAATCTGGTGGTCCCCTGCCATAAACAAACTTTACAACAAAAGGAAGAAACTGTTGCAGAAAAGAGGAAAATCCCAGGATGCAAAAAACTTCCTTACCAGCCTCAGTAAGAAACTGAGATCCCTCATAAAATCCTCCAAAGCTAGTTACGAAAATTAAATTGCCAAAGATTCCAAAGACAACAACAAGGCATTCTATAACTATGTCAAGAATCTAAATGGCAATGCTCAGATCTGCTCTGAGCTAAAACAGAATGGCATTAAATATACTGATCCCAAGGATATTGCCAATATCCTGGCAGATCGATTCAGTGCCAACTTCACCCCCCCCTCTCACCCCCTAAATGGCCCATCTCAATACCGGAAGATTGTCAAATTCTGGTAATAACGGCCACACAGGTAAAAAACGCACTCTCCAAAGCTAAGAATGCAGCATCCATGGGACCAGATGACATCCTGGGCTGTGTACTACATGAACTACAAAATGAACTGGCACCTCACCTAAGTGTCATGTTTAATCATAGCCTCACCTCAGGTTTTGTGCCCACTGAGTGGTGCACAGCTACAGTTATCCCACTCCACAAGGGGGGATCCACCTTGGATCCTGGAAACTACCGTCCAATCAGTCGGACAAGCCTTATCTGCAAGGCCATGGAGCATATTATCATGGAACTTATAAACAAAGACATTGGCAACCTTCAAACACTGGATCCCACCCAGTTTGGGTTTGTGAAGGGCGGATCTTGAACTTGATTGACTTCTTCGAATCAGTCTCCAGAGCCATGGACAAGGGTAAGGTGGTCCACACAGCCTATCTAGACCTTGCCAAGGCCTTTGACACCATCCCCCACTCTGGAATCATAGATAAACATACTAAGCTGGGCATTAATCCCTACGTCACCCAATGGGTTGCTAACTGGCTTACTGATAGAACCCACACTGTAAAAGTAGGCGACTCCAAATCCAGCTCCAGACAAGTGACAAGTGGTGTACCTCAGGGTTCAGTCCTGGGACCGCTCTTGTTTGGCATCTACTTCTCTGAAGTACAGGCCAACACTAAGGGACTCTGGATAACAAAGTTTGCAGATGACTGCAAACTGGGAGCCATTATTGAATCCCCAAATGATGTGGATACTCTACAAAAGGGCCTTACAGAAACAGATACTTGGTGCCAGAGCCATGGGCTCAAGCTCAATGCCAAGAAATGTATAGTTATCCCCTTTGGGAAAAAAAACATGTATCTGTGAATTACCATATAGGTGGCAGTACACTAAACACCGAAAGTTTGATAAGAGACTTAGGGACTCGGGTGGACAGTGGTCTCACCTTCGATAACCACATCGTCACAACAGCCAGGAAATCCTTCTATGTGGCACACCTCATCACTAAGGGCTTTTCATCCAGAAAAAAGAAGGTCATTGTCCCACTGTACTCATCCCTCATTAGACCCATTATAGAATACAATGCCCTGTTTGGTATGTACCTCTCAAGACATCTGCAACAACTGGAAAGGCCACAAAAATACCTCACTAAAAGAATCACAGGCCTAAAGCAGATGCCCTACGCTGACCGCCTTAAAAAACTCCAGCTATACTCTGTCGCATATCGTCTACTCAGAGGCAATCTTTGCTTAACATACAAGGCCATGTCAAACCCAGAGCTGTTGGACATGCTACACTTAAAGAAATCCCAGTCCCTCAGAGCCACACACTCCAGGGATCTAAACCTTGTCATCACAATAAACAAAACATGCTGGAGGGATAGGTTCCTGACCCAGAGACTCCCCAGACTCTGCAATAGATTGCCCATACATGTCAAGCAGAGTGCCTCTTTGGTCCTCTTCAAAAGGAACCTTGACAATTGGATGGGAGAAAGGAAATTCACCCCGGGGATCACGTTAGTCGCCCTGCTAGACAGGGGTCCAGGGAAGTAAATAGTGTGGGAAGAAATAGCCAGGGAATTGTTATGGCTAGGCTTGTATAGGCCCTAGGGCTGATAGCCTAGTACCAACCTATGAACCTATGAACCTATAATATAGTATAAAAAAAGAAAAAATTAAACAGTAGTATAATAAGAAACATATTTTGTAGATATATATATATATATATATATATATATATATATATATATATATATATATATATATATATGTATATATATATATATATATATGTAGTAGATGATGTTATACAGAAGACTTAATCAGTGTAGACAGAAGATGGTGTAACAAGCATTTGCCAGATTGTAGCAATATATACAATATGTACAGTAATTATTAGTCAATAGACAAACTGATGAAAAACCCCGAGCATAAGGGAGTAACGGTAGGAACTGTTATAAGGTTAAGTCAAGGAGATGGTGTGAATTCAGGGAGGCGGGTTGCAGTTACAAAAGTGGATACTCTAGAGGTAAGTTTTAAAGAGGTTTTTGAAAGCAAAAGTTTGGTTTTGCATTCTGAGGTCAGAGGGCAGGGTGTTCCATATTTTTGCAACTTTATTGGGGAAGAGAGAATCGCCTGAGATA
>NC_056725.1:1086220494-1086285494 GCF_019279795.1 Protopterus annectens
GCATGGTTTACACAAATAATGGGGCACAGACTGAGGCAGATCCTGCTGGACAACAGAATGATGATGAGGAGGACAGAGAGGAAACCAAACTACTGATATCTTACAAAATAAAATCACATTGATTCTGCGACCTTTTGTCAGAGTGTGAGCTACCTGTAAATAGTGTAATGCAGCACAGACATCTAAGCAATAGATTTAACACACATGTGCTTTTGAAACCCTAAAAACCACTTGTAAGCTATAATATAATATGCAAGGCAACCTACTCTATTGGCACAGCCAAGGTGAAGCCTAGCTAAACTATTCAATACTGAGGATATCCGCTGTTGTGAACTGTACATCAGACAGAGCCATTTCCATAAATAACTCATAGCCCATATATCATTATCTATGTGGAATATGCACTTCACATATTGATCTTATATTGCACATACAACAATATTATATGGTAAATAAGTATAAGCACACACGGAAGGTAGGTGTGTCTGTTGTTTCACTTAACGTGGACAGTTAGTGGAAGCATCAGCATGTGACTGGGTAGAGTAATGTGTCATATTTTACATGGGCTAGTGGTGCAGATACTGGTCTGCTACCAACATAGCTGTCACCAGTACCAGGCACCCACATATATCAATGCAGTCATGGATCCCATAATGACTCATGCCTGTGTGATGCACAATGACTGGGGAGATGTGGCAGCTATTCATGTTTAAAGGTAATTCGGAGACTGTACTAGATTCAGAATAGCATATGCATACCTACCTCCTATATAAATATTACACAGGTACACCCAGCTGCCATCACTAGCAGTCTGCCAGCTTTTCACAACTGGCATTAATTTCTGCAAACAGTCACGTACCTGGGCTCTGTCAGATATTCTACTATCATACAATATGCTGGTACCCTATTCACATTAGACATGTCTGCAACACTGTAACACTGCTGCAGGGTTGTTTGCCACAGTATACTTCTATGCTGATTTAGAGATGAGATAGGCAGCGGTGGTGCAAATCACACTTGCACCATTCCGCAAATCCTGCCCCATGCATGCACTGAGTCCATATTCTGCCCAGTGTGGTTTGGCCTGCTGTGGGCCACAACATATCATCTTCCTGCTATGTCACATTGCTGCCTGTTCAGCACAGTAATCACAATCATTGTTCCCTTGTTCAGAAACTGGAAAGGGCACTATGGAAGCTGTGGATGGCTCCAGTAGTACAGCCCTGTCACCTGCTATGCCATTTCTCCTAACACCGACAGTGTCATGCTCAGCTGCTAACACACACACACACACACACACACACACACACACACACACACACACACACACACACACCTGTTTGTTTGATGTCACCTATGCTATGACTGTTATGTGCAGAACATTTACAGTGTTACTACCTTCATTGTTTTTGTTACCATCAGCCTCAGGTACAAGTGTATATCTTTTACCCATGCTCCTCACCATCAACACATTCTTACTGAGACTCAGACAGCAAAATGTCTGCCCCTGTCAAAGACTCTGATGGGTTCAAAGTCACTGGTTTCATATTGCTCAGCATGATGAAGGCTGCAGTGATATATTCAAATGCTCCACCTTTGTAGTAGGAGAGACACAAATGTGCATCACACTACATATATGCCATATACAACCTATTCTTCAATATTCATAACTACTATTATATGGTACTGAACATACCTGTAATTTCAGAAATTGTCTGCCTCTGCTGCCTTGAACCACTGCTTACATCAGGCACTTATACAGATGCTGGACACAAATAGGCAGAGGCTATAGCCCTGAAACAAGATGCTGTACGGAAATCCTGCTGGCACCTGTTGAGGTAAATACACACACACACACACACACACACACACACACACACACACACACACACACACACACACACACACACACACCCACACACCCACACACACACACACACACACACACACACACACACACACACACACACACACACACAACATGCACTCTGCATTCGTTTACTGTTACAGTACCATGCTTGTGCTGGAGGTTGGCGAAAATACCCAGCTAGCAACAAGATACAAAGCAAGTGACAAATCCACACATGAAGGACAGTTATATAATGGGCACCACTGAATAATGGACTATACAGTGTGAGGTTAATCCATCTGTCAGGTATAGACACTGTTTTTCATTTTTTCTGTACCTAATTGTGTGTTTCACTGAATAGTGTGTGTGCTGTGTCTCTCTCTGCTATAAGAGGGGGTGGTGGTCTTCTTGCTTCTTATCTGATATTTAACTGTTAGCCTAGAGGGATTCCTCTCTACTTTAAGTGCTAGTCACAAAGTTTGAGAAATAATGTTATGCTCAACTTCTGAGAGACTTGCTTGGCTATAATCACCTGCATTAGAAACTAAAGTTTTAAGTACAAACTTGCTGTTTTAAAGGTACTGTTTTTCATTTTTTCTGTACTTAATTGTGTGTTTCACTGAATAGTGTGTGTGCTGTGCCTCTCTCTGCAGTTTGTTCCCACACACTCTCCCTGTTCTTGTGTTGGTGTTAGTGTTGGTGGCTCTGGAATGGCCTGTCCCTCCTATAAGTCTGTTATTTGACCACTCCGCCTGAGTCCATCTCATTTGCTCACTTAACCGAATACAGTGAGAACATATTCTGAGTCTAGTGTTCACTCTACTTAATACAAAGAGAAGATTTGAGAAGGCCAACCCACTTAGGTTCTTCCTTCCTCTCTCCTTGCAATTTACTAACAAAAATAAATAAATTAAAATAATTTGCATTTTATTCATCTGCTTTTACTGTATTTGTGTTTCCTCCTACTTTATTTTGCTTTTCCCTCTTCTTAAAAGTACTCAATTTTATTTATTCTGCTGCATTTATTACTGCTTGGTAGTAGCCTGATTAAATTCTGTTATTCTAAGTCTTTTGGTTTAAGCACTTCGGCTTCATACAGGTTGTTTTACATTAAGGTTTCTGGTCTGCACTGTTGTGTCAGGACATGTAGCTTACATCTTTCTAAGCTGGGAATTGCTGATTGAATGCTCAGTGTCTGCTATTCTTAAAGTGCATTAGTTATGGTTTAAGCACTTGGGCTTCAGGCCAGTTATTCTACATTAAGAAGGTTTGTGGTCTGCACTCTTGTGGGACGAGAGGCTAATTTCTGCCCTTCTGAGCTGGGAATTTCTGGTCACAGGCTTATTGTGCCTGCTTATTTGAACTATTTCTTTCTGAAATTGGTGCGCCTTGTTGCTGTAGCATTGGACCAGATTCAGGCCTGCTGAATCTAGCTTTCTCGGTATAACTTAAGCACTGATCCAGGCCATCTTTTTTTTTGGAGAAGGTTCCACTGCACCCTAGTAGTGGGAGTGTGCAGTTAGAACTTGTCTGATTGAAGACTGCTGGAACAGGGCTCAGTTTTGAGCTTTTTTCTGGTTAATTGGGTAACTGGTTTAAATCAGTTTGTTTTCTATTGTTTATATATATATATATATATATATATATATATATATATATATATATATATATATAAAACATTGCACTTTATTCATCTGCTTTTGCTGTATTTGTGTTTCTTCCTACTTTATTAATAGGGGCATTGACTATAATTCTGAACTGAGATATATAACAATAAGCATCTTTTTCTGTGCATTTAAATTGTTCTTTTCATTGTATCTGCTTTATTTTCTGAAAAAATAAATAAATAAATATATATATATACATACTTGTTCCCGCCTTTCTAAGCTAGTATAGTCCAGTTTTCAGGTTAGTGCTGAATTCAGGGCTGTTACAAATCTCTGTGTTTGCCCATACCTTACTTGGATAGAAGGAAATGTCTCTGTTCACCTGTGAGAGAGGGGAGCTTTGAGCAGCCTATCTGTCCCTGCAGGAGTGGTTTCAGCCCAAAAATTAGTAGTGTATTGGCCATTTTGGGCTAATGTCTACCTCTTTCATTTCCCTGCTATAAAAAACGCATTTGCCCATTTTTGCACGCTGGGCAGCACCGGTTAGCTAGGGTATAACTGTTCCTGGCTCCACAACGTTTCCTCTTCAATTTTTCCCTTTGAACTAGACAAACTTTAAACTTAAGCACACATGCCATTCATTTTTCAGCCCGCCACTTGCTCAAAACTCATAGCTAGCACTTATAAACCCTAACACATAGACCGCCCTATACTGTACAGAAGGACAAGTCTCTCTATTCGACCTTACCAGCTATTCAGTAAAACAGTTCACTGTACCTATCCAGGCATGTCCAAAGGGCAGTTTCAGGTGTACTCTCCAGTCCAACTGGTGAAGCTGGGCATTTTGAGGCAATGTTACAACTGCCTCATGTACACAGACAACCCTCTCCTCCTACCACCAAACACTAATACATGTGAGAGATGAAATTATACAGCCAAACTGGAGGTTAAGCTCTCTCAACCCAAGACTGGATCAGACAGTAAAGAGGAGAAGGGAAATACTGGCACCACACCACCAGTCTCACATAGACCCATTAAACCAGCACCGGCAAAAAACACACGTAAATACACAAAAACATACTCGGAGGCTCTAAATAAAAATCTGCAAAAGCAACAGAGACCTCCAAAGCAGACATCCAAGCAACCTCCACCCCCCAACACAAACCATGAAACACAGACTTCACAAAACCAGCGTGTCACACAATCACAGCCCTTAACCAACACAAACCATGAAACACATACTTCACAAAACCAGCGTCTCACAGAATCACAGCCCTTAAGGCAAAATAACATACCCAACATACTAGTAATAGGTGACTCTATAGTCAGGCACACTGATGTCCAACTCACTAGGCTGAATAAGGAGATGGTTACTGTTAGCTGCCTGTCGGGTGCCAGGATCTGCCACATAACACAAGCAAACAGTTCACTCCAGAACAAGTGCAAATATGACTCTGTCATTGTCCATGTTAGTGTGAATGACCTGAGCCGTACCTGCCTGGACTACATGAAAAGAGACATGGAAGAACTTTCTGATCACATAGCCCTGGCCGGTATGACCCTGACCTTGAGTATCATCCTACCCTCTCCAAGAATGATACAACAGTATAAAGAAAAAGTTATCAATTTCTACAATTGGCTAAGTTTCTGATGTCATTCAAAAGGAATCCAGTGTCTGTCCACTTGTGATGACATGCTTGACAAGCCACGCTGCTTTGCTAGAGATGGCTTGGACCTTTCACCTTTAGGCTTTTGAATACTGGCCAAGGCTCTTGCCACCCCCATAGTGCCCTTTTTAGACAAGGCTCAAAAGACAAACCCACCACTGTAAAATAGCACAAGTAACAAAAATCTGAGGGTAATGCTACTCAATGCCAGAAGTCTAAACCTCAAAATGCATGCACTTGAGGCACTCCTCAGTATAGAGAAAATCGATATATGTGCAGTAACAGAAACCTGGTTTAAGGCTCCAGAGAACATCCCAGCACTACCAGGCTACAACTCATACCATACATTTTGGCGACAGAACCCGAACAGAAATACAAAAGGCGGGGGAGTATCCATATTCATCAAGGATATTCACACCTCCAGGTTAGTGGCACAGCACAATGCTTCAGAGATCATCCACGTGCAACTAACAACAGGCAAAACTATAATTCAAATTGCAGCTTGCTACAGATCACCCACCATGTCCCAGGACCCCTATTCTGCATTTCTGGAAACATTGGGAAACATAAAGGTTTTACCAAACACCCTAATATTGGGTGATTTCAACTACCCATACATTAACTGGGAAAACTACTCAAGTACTAACTCCCTTGCCCAGCATTTCCTAGAATTTATAAACTCAAATACCCTGGATCAACTGGTCAACACTCCCAGCAGAGATGACAACATATTGGACCTGGTCATCACCAACTTGGGCGACCGGTGTTCCACACCAGAGGTCAACCCCTCGCTGGTTAGATCTGACCATAAGCAAATCACTTTGGATATCCACATTCCGTTCCCACCCCCGGACAAGGAATCCACCATGAAAAACTTTTCAAAAGCAAACTTCACGTTACTTAAGACTGAGATGGAAAGCTTCAAAGCCACTGTGCTAAAGGATAATGCTGTCCAAGCTGCAGAATCTTTTACTAATGCATTCTATGGGCACCTACAAGAATGCATGGATCATGCTATCCCAAGCAAAACCAAGACTCACTCCTCCAAGAAAAGGAAACTAGTCTGGTGGACCCCTGCCATAAACAAGCTATACAACAGAAGGAGGAAACTAGTACAGAAAAGTGTAAAATCCCAAGAAATGAAGACATCCCTGATTAGTATCAGCAAGCAACTACAATCCCTCATAAAACTGTCCAAGGTGAACTTGGAAAGAAAAATTGCCAAGGACTCCAAAGATAACCACAAGGCATTCTTTAGCTATGTCAAGAATTTAAGTGGCAATGCTCAGATCTGCTCAGAGCTAATGTAGAACAGCACAAAATACACTGAACCAACTTATACTGCCAACATCCTGGCAGACAGGTTCAGTGCAAACTTCACCCCTAAAAGGGCCCATAACCATACCAGAAGAATTTAGACCCCCTGAAATCACAGACAAAACAGCCCTCTCCAAAGCCAAAAACACAGCATCAATGGGACTGAATGTAGTCCCATGCTGCATCCTACATGAGCTCAAAGACGAACTAGCCCCTCACCTAAATACACTGTTCAAACTCAGCCTCTCCACAGGCTACGTACCCATAGAGTGGTGCACAGCAATGGTTATTCCACTCCACAAAGGTGGAGCCACAACAGACCCCAGGAATTATTGCTGTATAAGCCTAACTAGCTTGGTCTGCAAGGCTATGGAGCGCATCATCATGGAACTCATTAACAGAGACACTGGGAACCTCCAAATACTGGTCTCTACCAACTACCAACAGCAATGCTGTTTTACTAAAGAAGGCTGGGTAGCCGAAACTGGTCTGAATAAAGTTTTTCATGTAAATCATACCTGATTTATGTTTACAAGTGCTTAATGTACTCTTTATGCTATGCTAGCCTCTGGTGTTTTGAATTATCTATGGTTTGGCCGTGCATTTCCGTACGTGCAGAGCGTTGGGTTGCTGCAAATTGGAACAAACCAAATGTAATACAAAGGATGTGATGTCACACTACTTCTTGGACTAATGTAAAGCTTAGAGGACCAGTACAGCACCAGATAGCTTTACTGTGTCTTGCCAATGAATTGAACCAGGCTAGTGTATACTAAACTGCATAAGTCGTGCATGCCTATCGCATGATATACTTTGCAAAACTGCATGTTAAGGTTATAAAAAGTGCAAGCAGCAGGCACAGCTGTAGATGCCAAAGCTATGAGCATTAGTAAAGGTGGAGTTGAAAGGGAGCTCATCCTTTGGTTTTCTTCAATCTACTAACAAGATGTTGTAGTGCTGTGTTTTTTTTAGAACAATAATATCTAGCCCTCTGCAATTATGAAGAGCATTCTTTATCACAGGGAGTGGTGCAGACACAGTTATAACAACCTGCACTGACTCACTCCTGGTACCTTTAGAACTGACAGCTTACATCACCTAATAGTCCCTACAGCCAGTCAATATGCACACATTTGCTCTGTAGCCTCGGTGGTGCTGTGCAGCCACAGTTTGGTTACTATGTACAATATTTGATACATATTCGCTAAACTGGCTAAAAACAGGGTTGTGCACACATGGAGGAACAGTAAATGGTTTGCAAGTAATTTATATAGCATTTATACTATGGGAATGTTTCAGGGCAGCAAGGATAGCTTTCAAATGTTACTGAATTACATGACAGTGCTTACTTAATTTGAGACTAGTGTAGGTAAAACAGTTTGCTTAGAGCATACCTACAAAATGCATTATAAGAAGAGACATGCTGATGAACAAAAGCTTCACAACTGTGATTTTATAGTGCTGTGTGCTGCAGGGCATAGTGCATTTATGTGCAAATATGGGAAAAAGGGGTTGTGATATGCATATATATTAACACTGAAACAGTTTGGTTAGGGGTGGGGTTCTGCAGGAGGGCTTGGATCAATGAGATTAATTTTCTTCCTTGAACAGTTTTGGATGATGGGCATACATTGTATGTGGACATACCTCTTTCAGCATTTTGTGAAATGTTTATGTCAGGAGAGCAACTTTGATGTGCACTGCACAAAGCCTTAGGCTCTATGATAGAAATGTCTTTTGGATATACAATTGTGGATACAGTCTGTGCCAGTTTTCTGCAGTGTGTTGTTGACAGAAGAGATGATTCTTATCTGGTGTTGTACTGCTGAGGAAATTACTTGCTGTAATAAATGCAGGTAATGCAATCTCTGCTGTTTTGGTCCTAGTAACTTACTTCCTGGCAGTGTTGTTTATTTATGAGCTTACCTGGCCATGCCTATTTGCTGTGTAGGCATTCGTGCTGCTTTTGCAACTGCATTTGTGTGCAGCTGATTCTGGGTCTGTCTATATATGTTTCTTATGTTGTGGGATACAGTCTATCAAGGTTTAAAATTGATTGCTTGGCTCTATGGTACAGAGGGATGGCACCCTGTCTGTGACCCAGGCAACTGGGGCTTGATTAGCAGCCCCAACCCTGAAGGAAAAGGTGAGGAAGAGGAGGAATGAAGAGGCATGGTCCATTTACCTTTCAGGAGAGGAAGGCTGGATTTTCATGCAATCTCTAGCACACTACAGTATATTCTCCATAATGAAGAGTGTAGAGACCTTTGTTTGAGCTGTGAGGAGGGAAAGCAGGGGTGCTCAAGTGGATCACTCGTTGTGGAAGCAGACAGCATATTGCATGCTCTCTCTCCAGTGCCTCACTAAATGTGTATATAGTTAAGAACAGACAGAAAACGTAAAAGTCTTTGAACCACCCACGGTGGCTGCCTTGATGATGACTCCTCTCAGTCATCTCTCACCTGGAACAAATGGACTGATTGACTGAGTTAGTCAACAGGCGGTGTGGGCAAAAAGTCAGGAAAATTATTTTATTCCAATTTGTGACAGTACTAGTCAGTATAAAGCACGTGCATTTATCCAGGCATATTTTTTGTTAATTAAAAAAGTAAGTGAATCAGTCTTTCTTGGCTCCTTATCAGCAACATATCAGGCCACAAAGGAAATGGCAAATGTAACACGTGAAAAATGTACTGCAGCAACTCAACTAGTATATTTCTGAGATGTGGGAGGAAAGTGAAGAAGCTGCAGGCATCCCATGGAGACATGGACAGAACTAGAACATGCAAATGTTACACATTAGCCAGGGGTCATGTATAATTCTCAGACCACAGAGATATGAGATAGCTTACTAGTAATTCCTAATATTTGACAAGTAATGCAACACTTAGCAAGTATCATAAATGTTGGCAGCTGCTGCAGCCCTCAAAATGCATAGCTATAGTGCTAACATGCATCTTTTGTTGTTAGCTGTATGACATATACACAAATGTTTCACCCCAGAGATAGAGGCGATGCATTTCTCTGCTGTTGTGTTTTGTGAATGGAAAATACCTATATAGTCAGCATGATGGCTGAGCTACATGGAACTGATTATTATGCATGTACATATTACATATTTGCAGCTTTGCTTCACAGGTACTAATGCATTGAGCTCATCCTGGTTTGAGCCGAGATGGTGGACCGAGTGATGAACTTTATATGGCAGCCAGTCCTGTAGTTGATGACCAATGGTATTCTGCTCGGACTTTAGGTTTCATGCAGGTATCTCAGTGTGGGCATTAGATTCAGTGCCATCATACCTTCTGCCAGGGCAGCCTAAATGTCACTGTAAATATATTGTATGAACTTTGGATGCAACTGGTATAAAGTGATAATGTGCAGAGGAAATCCTTACAGCCCACACAGTCCTAACAAACTGTAGGTGTGCTATGCTATGGTCTTATCTTTTACTATATACTTCTGTGCATGCAGCCACATAGATCTGTTCTGGCGCTCTCTGGGCTGTAGTATATTTGCATATTTATGACCCTTATACTTTTAGTTAGATATGTATACATTTCTGGTTGTACTTGAGAAGGAAACCTTATTGGACTATTTAAGAAACACTTTACCAGTTGCCAGGTGTGGTATGCTTTGCTTTAAGTTTTCCTGGCATATTTAGCATGGTCCCTCTACAGGTAGTCAAGGTGAAATTCCTCAAGTGTCAGTAGCCAAAAGAAAAAGACGCCAGTGAGCCTAACCTTGACAATGGTTTTCCATAAGAAATAATTGCAGGTGTGATTTCTAAGTGTGTATAAGCAATGGTTTCCTTCTTTAAGGACATTCTACCTTCTTCAGGTTAGTATAACTGTGGAATTGGTGTGTGTGTATCTATATACCTATCTATCTATATATATATATATATATGTGTGTGTGTGTGTGTGTGTGTGTGTGTGTGTGTGTGTGTGTGTGTGTGTGTGTGTGTGCATTATATATGTGTGTGTGTGTGTGTGTGTGTGTGTGTGTGTGTGTGTATTATATATATGTCTGTGTGTGTGTGTGTGTGTGTGTGTGTGTGTGTGTGTGTGTGTGTGTGTGTGTGTGTGTGTGTGTGTGTGTGTGTGTGTGTATGTTTGAGATATGTGTGAGGCATGCTCCCCACACCTGTGACTGTGGTGGGAGGTTACTTCCCTGCAGAAAACACTCCTTTTTCATCCTTCTGTGTTTTGGCCGTTATTGTTTTGGTGTTTCCAACACTCGAGATCGTGCAGTTTTGTAATTCATAGGGCAACCATTTACTGTAGCACATTGTGATTTCCTTAATGTGCATGTGGTTTCCTATAACTGATTTGTTTGCTTTTTCTTTATTTTAGGATGAACTTTCTGTCTGCTGTACGGTTACAGCTGACAGCAGCTGAAGCATGTCTTTTGTTATTGTTGTACCTTTTTCATGGAGTTGTACTATTTTAAGATTCAATGTGATGACAACTAAAGTATATACTGTCCTGACCTAACTTCTAAAATAGTTTGCCTGTCAATGTACTATGTAAAACATGATAATACTTGTTTGTAATAACTCTTATTTTTATTCTTCCTTCCTTAATTTGGAGAGTTGTTCTAGCTGGGCTTTGCATAACTGCTTTGTTAGGGCTTTGCACTATGCCATTTTATCTGTTCATGAATCTCACCAGGTATGCTAACTTCATAGTTATACAACATCTAGAACAATCATGGGGAAAAATGAATTGCTCTGCATGTATTCTGAGCATGTCTTAAAATGAAAGTATTATTTTAACAATCTTTTAGATGAGACAGAAACACATCCCCAAGGGGAAGATATTTGCCGAAGCATGTTGCTTTAATTAGTTTAGTTTATCCTGTTTAAACATCAGGAATCTCTAAACTGCATCTGATCTGCTGTTATCTGCCCAGTTTGTCACAATATAATGCTCATTAAGATTTGAAATGCACATGACTACTGTTTTCAGTGCACTTTTAATATGTATGAAATTCATAAGAATGTTACACTGTCTCCTAGAGAAGTGTTCAGGAAAAAAAAACTTTTCAGGCCTCATGCTGATATGCAGCTAAGGTGAACTGAAGGCAGGATGATAGTTTTGCTTTTGTAATATAATCAGTGTCATTGAACCTCCAGACTGGAAGGTAACCCAGTGTTTGCCATCTCCCCATACATGCCTCTGGTCAGGTAGAACTAGATCTTTTTTCTGGGTGAATGATCGCTGCTACACAATAAGGGTGAATTGTCACTGCTACACTCTAAAAGACTTCTGTATGCAGACTCTACTGCCTGGAATAATGGCTACAGTACCATAGCTGTCATGTCCCCACACTATGCCTCCTATCACACTTTCCAGCTGTAATCTGCACCTTAAAAGGCTGGAAGAGGTTCAGAGTTAGAGTAATAAACAACATTCAGGTATTATGTAGAGTGAGCGGTATCTTCTCAGAAGTTCCAGATTTCCCTAACATAGACTGCTGTGGAGAAGTTATAAATGGCATCCTGCCAACATCGATACATTACATAACAATGATGATGCAATGCTGTGAAGTTATAAATGGCATCCTGCTGACATCGATACATTACATAACAATGATGATGCCATGCTGTGGAAACGTTATAAATGGCATCCTGTCGATATCAGTACATTGCATAACAATGATGATGCCATGCTGTGGCGACGTTATAAATGGCATCCTGCTGACATTGATACATTACATAACAATGATAATGCCAACAGAAGCACTCCTTGGAATGCCAATTTGTGTGAGCTTAGTCATAGCCACGTCAACAAAATCTGACACCATCCAATATAGGATTAACAAACAAGGTGTGATAATCAATTCATACAAACACAGAGTCCAGCACAAATAGACACATGCAATCAATGCTGAACAGTGCAATTTGATCCTGAGAAGTAACAGAAAAAATCACAGATATCATGGTATCCCAATACCATAACATTTTCAGCCATCAGGTTCAGTATAGTTTATCAGTCACAGTTGTAGATACAGCCCTTGACTCCTTCACCCTTAGTATCACCAGAAACTTCAGATCAGAAATCCTGCCCCTTTATCAGCAATTCCTAAGATACTTTTCTTCAGAATGAACATCTGTCTCCAGGAAATAGGCAGAAAAAGTGATACTCATCATATATCAGACTTATTTAGAAATCTGTATTGTCCAGTTTCATGATCTCTGTTTTTGTTTATCTCATGACTGTGAGAATAGAAAGGATATGAGCAAGATATTTGGTTACATCAAAAAAGTAAACAAAAATGGCAGTTCTTCTTGTTTCCATCCAAAACACAAGGATACAAACATTAGACCAAATGGAGAGGGGAGACTAAAACATTACCATTAGTTTGTCATATAAAGATTCGTAGGACCTAAGTACTAGTTAAATCTGTCATTATGGCACAGTTTGTGGATTTTTCATAGTAAGTTGAAAACTAAGGCAAAGATGAAAGAACATGAAGGCATCTGCATAGCTTTCTGCTTTGGAATTGGATTTCCAGTTTGTGTTTAGTCATTATTATTTCTATCATTACGTAAGGAGGACTGTGTAGTCACTGTCCCAAACATTCTGAGTTAATGTATGCCTGAATTTCCACACTTGTGAGTTAAGCACTGCCATTAAATGACTTTCATATAATAAAACATGCTTTTATTTGCAGCATTTCTTTGTTTAGTTGCTTACTAACAGTTTAGCATATATGATATAAGCTATGAGGTGCTACCGAGTTTCCTCACATATTCTTCATTTTTGATTCCACAGATTCCATTTGCCTACTGCTGGTGTTCTCAGATTGTCCCCAAAAAGGATGCTCTTTTGTTTAGTAGTTGTACATGGTTTATTTAAAATAAAAAATAAAAAAAATGGATTATATTAATTTGTTGGTTCAACTTTATGTGCAGCAATTTTTCAGTGGACAGTTTGAAAAATGGTTGAACACCCACTATATATAAAATATTGAAAATACTGCAGTATGCACATTAAATAAAAATAAAGCTATAAAGCACACATCTATGAAACACGTAACAAAGAAATGTTGCTAAGTATATAACAGACTTTCCAAGTTGATAATCACTACTACACAAACATTAACTACACAATAATCTGTAGGCTTTGTGACACACCGCAAACACCACAACAGTATATAATGATACTTAAAAATAATTGAAGGATATTTCCATTTCAAAAGACAAATCACAATACTTTAAGCATTTTTTTAAACTGTTTTCTTTTTTTTTTTTTTTTTTTGTTTTTTTGGAGACAAGTCCGCAAACCCATTTCCAGTGTAGGAGGCTTTACCTTCTAGTAAAGTAAAACCAAGTAAATATTGGTAGAAAAACATTTTATTTGAAATATAAAAGAGTTTAAAAAATCGGTAAGCACTTTCAGGATAAACCACTTCATCAGACCTTATAACACAATTACAAACAACTTTTTAAATATCTTATACAATTATTACTCAACCAATAACATCAAATTCAACATATCACCTGACACTTACTCATTTAAATACGCTCCTATTCTTTAGTCTGGGTTTTAAAGAAACCCTATCATTCAAACCACCTTCCCTGTCGGCTTGTAACCTTAAAATCCAGGTCAATTCCCTATTTTCAGTACGATTATTAACATCCACCATTCTACCTTCATCCTTCAATAAATCAATAACAAAAATCTTGAATGTATGTGCAGTAGTTGTGCCTATTACATGTTGAGATAAAGAATTGTTAATATCACCCTGCCGTATTGCCCTCATATGCTCCCTTATTCAATCCATCAAGGTATGATCAGTCTTGCCAACATAAAACTGCTTGCAAGCTTGGCACTGTGCTATATAAACTAAATGTTAAGATCTACAAGTGGCTCTGACTCTCAATTTATATCCTCTGCCCGTCCTTGGATGTCTAGAAACATCAACTGTAGTAATATATCTGCAAAAATTACAGTTCATACAAGGAATAGTTCCTGCTCTCCTTCCACTATCTGCCTCTCTTTTTCCATAACATAACATTCTCTTTTCTGTACTCCTATTTTTAAATATAAACGTCGTTTCAGTGCCTATATAGGCATTAATCTCTTTATCAGATCTCCAAATGTGCCAGTTTCTTCTGATAACATCACATATATCAGCTATGTTATCAGAGTAGGGTAATATAATACCTAGTGCCTTCCTAGTATAATCATCCCTACCAATGTTATACTCTGAGTCTCTTCTAACAGAGGAGTAATAGGGCGCTGCCACATTGTCCCTTAAAGTTAGGACATAATCATGTTGCCCTTGTATTTCATTTCTGCTATAACCTCTCTCTAAAATCTCCCCCTTTAACATATTTACCTGTTCCCAAAAAATGGAGAAATTTTTCTAAGCAGCTGCAGTACCTGATGTTGTGAACTCCCATTTCTGATGAAGTCAGCCTGTGGTTGCTGACGAAAGTGCTTAACTGTTGTGGTTTCCCGAATAAAAGTTTTTGAGTACAGGACTGTCACCGTTTTTTTGGATTTCTGTCATTCAGTTATAAACTTTGTTTGTCCCCACATTTGTCATCTGTGTGTGTGTGTGTGTGTGTGTGTGTGTGTGTGTGTGTGTGTGTGTGTGTGTGTGTGTGTGTGCATGTATGTTTATGTATATATATATATATATATATATATATATATATATATATATGTAAAGGGAGAGAGAGATAGATATAGATATGGGTTCCTATTATATAGTCAAATGAAAGCTTGGCAAACTATTACGTCAAAAAGTTTGAATAAGTAAGCATGGAAAAGAATGGAGGCGCAACATAGAAAAACAGAAGCACACACCCCCCACGACCCCTGCTAATTATATATACCAACTCCAAGATCACATGACAGTAAACAAAGAAGCAATACCCCTATCTCAACTGTGCCACAATCCCAGACAATAACAGTCCTGCTTTGTTGATGTTTTTTGCTTGATATTTTGCTGATCGCATATTTTATCTTTTGACTATATAATGGTAACCCGTGCATATATTTATTTATTTATTTGACATTTGTTTACCGGGGTGGTTTGGGGGTCTACAGAACCCGTTTTCAGCAGAGGCCCGGGGAGAAAAGCTTTGTATGCAGTACAATACAAATACAGTATAATCCAATACAATAAAGATTACATTAGAAATACTCTACAAAAACTAAGTTGAAAGAACAAACTGCTACATGATGTTGTAATATATTACTCCACATCTAAACAGTCCTATACAGTTAAAACATTACAGATGATAATAGTCACTCCCATCATACGTGATGTAGATATAGCAGCCAGTAAGTTAGTGATGCAGACAGATAGCAAGAGAGAGTTAAGAAGAATAGAAGCAATAAAGCCTCAGCAGCAGCATAAGGATATGGTATATGAGCAGAGAAGGAGTTAGAAGAGCTTTAGGATCTTGCAGTGTGTGGGGGACTGAAATGTGAGAGAAGAGGAAGATCTGAGTATTAGGCAGGCTTTATGCAGGAGCAGAGCCATGTATTTTTGAGATGATTTTTTAAAGAGGCTTTGAAATGGGTTAGCCCAGGAATAATCCTGGTAGCTAGGGGTAGTGAATTCCAATCTATAGAGACAAAGTATGAATACAGAGAGTGACCAGGTTTTCTTGTGGGTTTTGAGATAGCCAAGAGATTTTTGTCTTCTGATCGTAGGGATTGATTTGGTGTGTGAGGTGCGACTAGACTGGCTAGTGCAGGGCAGGCAGTAGGCTTAAAAATAAGGTTGTGCAAGGTGGATAGCTGAATAAAAGCAAATTGTCTGGGTAGTTCAAGCCAGTTTAATTCTAGGAGTGGTTTACAGTGGTGTGTGTGATATTTAGAGTTTGTGGCAAACTTTGCAACTTTGTTGTATCACTGTTCCAACTTGCTTAGTGTAAAATTTTGTAAGTTAGTTAAAATAGGGTCACCATACAGAAGACAGGGAAGTAAAAATGTTTTTGCAAGGGTAGTTGTGGTTGCTGCAGTAAAAAAAAAATGTTTGTTTTTATGTAAGAGTCCCAGTTTTTGATGAGTTTTCTTTATATTTTGCTGTATATGGGGGCAAATGAAAGTTTATTGTCAATGAAAACCCCTAGAAGTTTGGTTTCCTGCACTATTGCTATGGCAGTGTTTTCAGATGCAAGGATGTTGAAATGATTAGTGACAAGAGAGCTGTTTTGGGGATGAAAGAGTGCTAGTTTTGTCTTCTTTGGATTAAGAAAGAGTTGGGTATTTCTTAGCCAGGATTCGACTGCTGTAAAGGACTGTTGAGATTTTGAGAGTAGTTCTGCTAGTGATTGAGCAGTGCAGATTATGGTGGAATCATCATCATATTGAATGAGGGTTCCAGGGTGAGAGGCAGTGTGAAGGTTGTTTGTGAAAATGTTGGAGTAGGGGTTCTAGGGTGGTGCCTTCGGGACTCCAGTAGGGTTGTGGAGAAAGGGTGAGAGTTTGTTGGACCAATTCACTGCTTGTCTAAGATCCTTGAGGTAGCTCTGAAACCATTTTACTGTGCTATGTGAGAAGCCTAAGTTAGACAGTGTGTTCAAAAGTAATGGGTGAGACACTGTGTCAAAGGCCTTGGAGAGATCAAGGAATACTGAGGCTATATAGCATCCTGCCTCTCTGACCTTGTTCACGGTGTGTGTAAAAGATAATAGGGCTGTAGCTGTGCTGTGGCTAGGTCAGAAGCCATGTTGGGTTTTGGTTAAAAGATTGTTTTGTAATAGATATTGCATTACCTGCTGATGGATACTTCTCTTGAGAATTTTGGATATGGGTGACAAGATGGATATAAGACGGAAATTGGATGGATCAAAAGAGTTGTCTCCTTTGTGGATGGGGGTGATATGAGATTGTTTCCATATGGTAGGTACTTCTGATTCAGATAAAGACCTATTTATTAGGATACTGATTGGGTATGTAACTGAGTTAGCAGCCAGTTTGAGGTAGTATGGGGGGAGATTGTCAGCTGAAGTAGAACAGGGCTTTAGTTTTTGTAGCAGTTTCTTAATGGTGTCAGTGGGTATGGGCTGAAATGAGAATGGGGTTTGTATGACATTTTGTTGAGTAGGGGGATTAGTAATGACAGGGTTAGAAATAGTTGACAGCCTGGGGTCGGTGTCTGAATAGGTTGAAGGGTGGGGGGGGGGGTCCAGCATTAGGGGAGTTAGTAGGTCTGAAATTGATTTTATGAAGTGTTTGTTAAAGTTTTCGGCTATTTGTGATGGAGGGGTATCAGGTGATAGGGTGTGCTCTCCATTTCTTTCAGGGTTAATTAGAGAAGATATGGAGTTCCAAAATTTACTGGGGTTGATTTTATGCTGGAACTGAAGCTGGGAATAATATGACTTCTTATCTCTGTTGATTATTTTTGTCACTTTGTTACATATTGTTTTGAAATTAACATGATTTTGCTCATTTTTGTTTTGTTTTGTTTCCAGGTTGACCAGGATAGGTCCCTTTGCTTCATCAGGTGTTTACATTCCTAAGAGAGCCACGGTGCTGAGTTCTTTTTGATTCTTTTCATACGAATGGGAGCTGGTGCATCAAGTATGTGAAGGAATGTGTTATTAAAGTATAGTGCAGCATCATTAAGGGGTAGTTGTTTAAGGGGTGTCCAGTCTATTTCCTGTAGGAGATTGTTGAATTTATGCTGACAAAAATTGAGTTCCTAACTGATTTTATAGTGTGTACTTTTAGTTGTTGGGAGTTTGTTCTAAGGGAGTAAGCTGGTAGATGATCACTCAGGGAGCTAGGCAGTATACCAGAAGAGGGGTAATCAGAAGGGTGGGATACTAGAATATAGTCTAAGGTGGATTGGCAGGTAAGATCTTTGCTGTATCTTGTTGGAGCATCGATAAGCTGAAAAAAAAACATACATATTTGTACTATTTGTTGGGGAGTTGGAAGCTATGGATTGCCAATCTATATTTACATTTCCTAAGATTATTGTTTCAAAGTTTATTGTTTGGGATGTCCAGGATAAAATATTTTCCAACACTGGTATATTGTTACCTGGTGGGATATATATTACTATTATGCAAATTATTTTTGATATATTAAGGTTCAAAAAAGAGATTAGTACCTCAGCATCGGAAAAGATGGGTATATTACTGGATATAGGGTATGATGTTGAGCATAGAGTAATATAGAATTGCTATCCCTCCCTTTTTTATATCTATCTCTTCTAGTTATTGCAAAGTTTGGCAGTATTATTTAGGAGTCTTTTACATTGGGATGTAGCCATGTTTCAGTAAGGGCTAGTATGTCAGGTTTATTTTGATCAATCCAGGCATGCAGTGGGGCTATTTTATTACATATACTTCTAAGGTTAAGTATAAGTATGTTTAAGTCTTTGGGGTTACTCTTCTGGTTAGAATTAGAGGGTGGACCAGGGATAGGATGTAAGTTTCCACATTTGAGTAGATAGGTAATGAGGAATGCATAATATGGGAAGTGCTTTTTATTCCTAGGTGAGAGTACTGGTGTCAAGTGTGGTTTCATAGGAGGTGAGGAGGCCAGTTTGTGGCTTGAATATAATGGGTGGGTATAAGGGAAAAGCTGGGAGGAGGTACGTGAGAAGCTGTGTTGTTTATTGGGGAGAGGGTTAGAGGAGGTTGTTGATGTGTATTGGTGTGTGTGGGGGGGTACATGAGAAGCTGTGTTGTTTATTCGGGAGAGGGCTAGAGGAGGTTGGTGTGTATTGGTGTGTGGGGGGGTACATGAGAAGCTGTCTTGTTTATTGGGGAGAGGATTAGAGGAGGCTGGTGTGTATTGGTGTGTGTGGGGGGTATGTTAGAAGCTGTGTTGTTTATTGTGGAGAGGGTTAAAGAAGGTTGTTGATGTGTATTGGTGTGAGGGGGGATACGTGAGAAGCTGTGTTGTTTATTGGGGAGAGGGTTAGAGGAGGTTGTTTATGTGTATTGGTGTGTGGGGGTACGTGAGAAGCTGTGTTCTTTATTGGGGAGAGGGTTAGAGGAGGAGGTTGGTGTGTATTGGTGTGTGGGGGATACGTGAGAAGCTGTGTTGTTTATTGGGGAGACAGTTAGAGGAGGAGGTTGGTGTGTATTGGTGTGTTGGGGATACGTGAGAAGCTGTGTTGTTTATTGGGGAGAGGGTTAGAGGAGGTTGTTTATGTGTATTGGTGTGTGGGGGGGTACATGAAAAGCTGTGTTGTTTATTGGGGAGAGGGTTAGAGGAGGTTGTTGATGTGTATTAGTGTGTGGGGGGATACATGAGAAGCTGTGTTGTTTATTGGGGAGAGGGTTAGAGGAGGTTGTTGATGTGTATTGGTGTGTGGGGGGGTACGTGAGAAGCTGTGTTGTTTATTGGGGAGAGGGTTAGAGGAGGTTGGTGTGTATTGGTGTGTGTGTGGGGTACGTGAGAAGCTGTGTTGTTTATTCGGGAGAGGGTTAGAGGAGGTTGTTTATGTGTATTGGTGTGTGGGGGGGTACATGAGAAGCTGTGTTGTTTATTGGGGAGAGGGTTAGAGGAGGTTGTTGATGTGTATTGGTGTGTGGGGGGATACATGAGAAGCTCTGTTGTTTATTGGGGAGAGGGTTAGAGGAGGTTGGTGTGTATTGGTGTGGGGGGGTACGTGAGAAGCTGTGTTGTTTAATGGGGAGAGGGTTAGAGGAGGTTGGTGTGTATTGGTGTGTATGGGGATACATGAGAAGCTGTGTTGTTTATTGGGGAGAGGGTTAGAGGAGGTTGGTGTGTATTGGTGTGTGGGGGGATATGTGAGAAGCTGTGTTGTTTATTGGGGAGAGGGTTAGAGGAGGCTGGTGTGTATTGGTGTGTGGGGGGATACGTGAGAAGCTGTGTTGTTTATTGGGAGAGGGTTAGAGGAGGTTGTTGATGTGTATTGGTGTGTGGGGGGGATACATGAGTAGCTGTGTTGTTTATTGGGGAGAGGGTTAGAGGAGGAGGTTGGTGTGTATTGGTGTGTGGGGGATACGTGAGAAGCTGTGCTGTTTATTGGGGAGAGGGTTAGAGGAGGTTGTTAATGTGTATTGGTGTGTGGGGGGATACATGAGAAGCTGTGTTGTTTATTGGGGAGAGGGTTAGAGGAGGATGGTGTGTATTGGTGTGTGTGGGGGGTACGTGAGAAGCTGTGTTGTTTATTGGGGAGAGGGTTAGAGGAGGTTGTTGGTGTGTATTGTTGTGTGGGGGGATACATGAGAAGCTGTGTTATTTATTGGGGAGAGTGTTAGAGGAGGTTGTTGGTGTGTATTGGTGTGTGGGGGATACGTGAGAAGCTGTGTTGTTTATTGGGGAGAGGTTTAGAGGAGGTTGTTTATGTGTATTGGTGTGTGTGGGGGGTACGTGAGAAGCTGTGTTGTTTATTGGGGAGAGGGTTAGAGGAGGTTGTTGGTGTGTATTGGTGTGTGGGGGGATACATGAGAAGCTGTGTTGTTTTTTGGGGAGAGGGTTAGAGGAGGTTGTTGGTGTGTATTGGTGTGTGGGGGATACGTGAGAAGCTGTGTTGTTTATTGGGGAGAGGGTTAGAGGAGGTTGTTTATGTGTATTGGTGTGTGTGGGGGGTACGTGAGAAGCTGTGTTGTTTATTGTGGAGAGGGTTAGAGGAGGTTGTTGGTGTGTATTGGTGTGTGGGGGATACGTGAGAAGCTGTGTTGTTTTTTGGGGAGAGGGTTAGAGGAGGTTGTTGATGTATATTGGTGTGTGGGGGGGGTACGTGAGAAGCCGTGTTGTTTATTGGGGAGAGGGTTAGAGGAGGTTGTTGGTGTGTATTTGTGTCTGGGGGGATACGTGAGAAGCTGTGTTGTTTATTGGGGAGAGGGTTAGAGGAGGTTGTTTATGTGTATTGGTGTGTGTGGGGGGTACGTGAGAAGCTGTGTTGTTTATTGGGAGAGGGTTAGAGGAGGTTGTTGGTGTGTATTGGTGTGTGGGGGATATGTGAGAAGCTGTGTTGTTTATTGGGGAGAGGGTTAGAGGAGGTTGGTGTGTATTGGTGTGTGGGGGGATATGTGAGAAGCTGTGTTGTTTATTGGTGAGAGGGTTAGAGGAGGTTGTTTATGTGTATTGGTGTGTGTGGGGGGTACGTGAGAAGCTGTGTTGTTTATTGGGGAGAGGGTTAGAGGAGGTAGTTTATGTGTATTGGTGTGTGGGGGGGTACATGAGAAGCTGTGTTGTTTATTGGGGAGAGGGTTAGAGGAGGTTGTTGGTGTGTATTGGTGTGTGTGGAAGTCGTGAGAAGCTGTGTTGTTTATTGGGGAGAGGGTTAGAGGAGGAGGTTGGTGTGTATTGGTGTGTGGGGGGTACGTGAGAAGCTGTGTTGTTTATTGGGGAGAGGGTTAGTGGAGGTTGGTGTGTATTGGTGTGGGGCACGTGAGAAGCTGTGTTGTTTATTTGGGAGAGGGTTAGAGAAGGTTGTTGATGTGTATTGGTGTGTTTGGGGGTACGTGAGAAGCTGTGTTGTTTATTGGAGAGGGTTAGAGGAGGTTGTTGGTGTGTATTGGTGTGTGGGGATACGTGAAAAGCTGTGTTGTTTATTGGGGAGAGGGTTAGAGAAGGTTGTTGATGTGTATTGGTGTGTGTGGGGGGGGGTACGTGAGAAGCTGTGTTGTTTATTGGGGAGAGGGTTAGAGGTGGATGTTGGTGTGTATTGGTGTGTGGGGGGTACGTGAGAAGCTGTGTTTATTGGGGAGAGGGTTAGTGGAGGTTGGTGTGTATTGGTGTGGGGGGGGGTACGTGAGAAGCTGTGTTGTTTATTCGGGAGAGGGTTAGAGAAGGTTGTTGATGTGTATTGGTGTGTGTGGGGGGGGGTATGTGAGAAGCTGGGTTGTTTATTGGGGAGAGGGTTAGAGAAGGTTGTTTATGTGTATTGGTGTATGAGGGGGGTACATGAGAAGCTGTGTTGTTTATTGGGGAGAGGGTTAGAGGAGGTTGTTGATGTGTATTAGTGTGTGGGGGGATACATGAGAAGCTGTGTTGTTTATTCGGGAGAGGGTTAGAGGAGGTTGTTGGTGTGTATTGGTGTGTGGGGGGATATGTGAGAAGCTGTGTTGTTTATTGGGGAGAGGGTTAGAGGAGGATGGTGTGTATTGGTGTGTGTAGGGGGTACATGAGAAGCTGTGTTGTTTATTCGGGAGAGGGTTAGATGAGGTTGTTTATGTGTATTGGTGTGTGGGGGGGTACATGAGAAGCTGTGTTGTTTATTGGGGAGAGGGTTAGAGGAGGTTGTTGATGTGTATTGGTGTGTGGCGGGATACATAAGAAGCTGTGTTTTTTATTGGGGAGAGGGTTAGAGGAGGTTGGTGTGTATTGGTGTGGGGGGGTACGTGAGAAGCTGTGTTGTTTATTGTGAGAGGGTTAGAGGAGGTTGTTTATGTGTATTGGTGTGTGGGGGGGGTACGTGAGAAGCTGTGTTGTTTATTGGGGAGAGGGTTAGAGGAGGTTGGTGTGCATTGGTGTGTGTGGGGGTACGTGAGAAGCTGTGTTGTTTATTGGGAGAGGGTTAGAGGAGGATGGTGTGTATTGGTGTGTGTGGGGGGTACGTGAGAAGCTGTGTTGTTTATTGGGAGAGGGTTAGAGGAGGTTGTTGGTGTGTATTGGTGTGTGTCGGATACGTGAGAAGCTGTGTTGTTTAATGGGGAGAGGGTTAGAGGAGGTTGTTGTGTATTGGTGTGTGGGGGGATACATGAAAAGCTGTGTTGTTTATTGGGAGAGGGTTAGAGGAGGAGGTTGTTGTGTATTGGTGTGTGGGGGGATATGTGAGAAGCTGTGTTGTTTATTGGGGAGAGGGTTAGAGGAGGTTGGTGTGTATTGGTGTGGGGGGGGTATGTGAGAAGCTGTGTTGTTTATTGGGGAGAGGGTTAGAGGAGGTTGGTGTGTATTGGTGTGTGTGGGGGTTACGTGAGAAGCTGTGTTGTCTAGTGGGGAGAGGGTTAGAGGAGGTTGTTGGTGTGTATTGGTGTGTGGGGGATACGTGAGAAGCTGTGTTGTTTATTGGGGAGAGAGTTACAGGAGGTTGTTGATGTGTATTGGTGTGTGTGGGGGGGGTACGTGAGAAGCTGTGTTGTTTATTTGGAGAGGGTTAGAGGAGGTTGTTGGTGTGTATTGGTGTGTGGGCAGTGAAATGCTGTGTTGTTTATTGGGAGAGGATTAGAGGAGGTTGTTGTGTATTGGTGTGTGGGTTATGTGAGAAGCTGAGTTTATTGGGGAGTGGGTTAGAGGAGGTTGGTGTGTATTGGTGTGTGTGGGGGGTACGTGAGAAGCTGTGTTGTTTATTGGGGAGAGGGTTAGAGGAGGAGGTTGTTGTGTATTGGTGTGTGGGGGGATACATGAGAAGTTGTGTTGTTTATTGGGAGAGAGTTAGAGGAGGTTGTTGATGTATATTGGTGTGTGGGGGGGGTACGTGAGAAGCCGTGTTGTTTATCGGGGAGAGGGTTAGAGGAGGTTGTTGGTGTGTATTTGTGTGTGGGGGGATATGTGAAAAGCTGTGTTGTTTATTGGGGAGAGGGTTAGAGGAGGTTGTTGGTGTGTATTGGTGTGGGGGTTACGTGAGAAGCTGTGTTGTTTATTGGGGAGAGGGTTAGAGGAGGTTGTTTATGTGTATTGGTGTGTGGGGGGATACATGAGAAGCTGTGTTGTTTATTGGGGAGAGGGTTAGAGGAGGTTGGTGTGTATTGGTGTATGGGGGGGTACATGAGAAGCTGTGTTGTGTATGGGGGAGGGTTAGAGGAGGTTGTATATGTGTATTGGTGTGTGGGGGGCCTACGTGAGAAGCTGTGTTGTTTATTGGGGAGAGGGTTAGAGGAGGTTGGTGTGTATTGGTGTGTGGGGGATATGTGAGAAGCTGTGTTGTTTATTGGGAGAGGGTTAGAGGAGGTTGGTGTGTATTGGTGTGTGTGGGGGGTATGTGAGAAGCTGTGTTGTTTATTGGGAGAGGGTTAGAGGAGGATGGTGTGTATTGGTGTATGGGGGATACGTGAGAAGCTGTGTTGTTTATTGGGGAGAGGGTTAGAGGAGGCTGGTGTGTATTGATGTGTGTGGGGGGTACGTGAGAAGCTGTGTTGTTTATTGGGGAGAGGGTTAGAGCAGGCTGGTGTGTATTGTTGTGTGTGGGGGGTACGTGAGAAGCTGTGTTGTTTATTGGGGAGAGGGTTAGAGGAGGTTGTTTATGTGTATTGGTGTGTGGGGGGATACATGAGAAGCTGTGTTGTTTATTGCGGAGAGGGTTAGAGGAGGAGTTTGTTGTGTATTGGTGTGTGGGGGGATACATGAGAAGCTGTGTTGTTTATTGGGAGAGGGTTAGTGGAGGTTGTTGATGTATATTGGTGTGTGGGGGGGTATGTGAGAAGCTGTGTTGTTTATTGGGGGGAGGGTTAGAGGAGGATGGTGTGTATTGGTGTGTGAGGGGGGTACGTGATAAGCTGTGTTGTTTATTGGGGAGAGGGTTAGAGGAGGTTGTTGGTGTGTATTGGTGTGTGGGGGTATACGTGAGAAGCTGTGTTTATTGGGGAGAGGGTTAGAGGAGGATGGTGTGTATTGGTGTTTGTGGGGGTAATTGAGAAGCTGTGTTGTTTATTGGGGAGAGGGTTAGAGGAGGTTGTTGTTGTGTATTCCTGTGTGGGGGATATGTGAGAAGCTGTGTTGTTTATTGGGGAGAGGGTTAGAGGAGGTTGTTGGTGTGTATTGGTGTGTGGAGGGATATGTGAGAAGCTGTGTTGTTTATTGGGGAGAGGGTTAGAGGAGGTTGTTGGTGTGTATTGGTGTGTGGGGATACGTGAGAAGCTGTGTTGTTTCTTGGGGAGATGGTTAGAGGAGGTTGTTGATGTGTATTGGTGTGTGGGGGGTACGTGAGAAGCTGTGTTGTTTATTAGCGAGAGGGTTAGAGGAGGTTGGTGTGTATTGGTGTGTTGGGGGGTACGTGAGAAGCTGTGTTTTTTATTGGGGAGAGGGTCAGAGGAGGTTGGTGTGTATTGGTGTGTGGGCGGGCTATGCACAGATATAGCCATAGTGAGGTTGAGAGTAAAGAGGCTGGGGAAGTTAGGAGGAGCACGTCAACTGTGATAGTGGGATTAACAATAGCAAAAGTGGTATTTGTGTGTCTGAATGTAGTACAGGTGTAAATAAAGATCATATGATATGTGTGCAGCTGAAGTTAAGGTCGGAATGTTTTGACTTCAGAGTGGGCTTTGATAATGTGGTTAGATGTTTTACCTTGCAGTTTGTGATAAGGATGGGTGGGGGCTGATGTGATTGGTCAGTGGTAAAATTATGGTGCAATGCTAGTTTGTGTGTATAGTAGAAGAGAAGGTGGTAAGCCTGAAGTTAATTTAAAATAGTTTGAGGTGGTGATTGTATTGTGATGGCAGAGTACAGTAAGATGCATGTAGTGGGTATGTGAGTTCAAGAGGATGGATGTAAGGGAGAACAGATAACTTTGGCTAAATAAAAGAAAGTATGTTGTGCATGAAATGTGGGTGTGGACAAGGTTGGGTTGCATGTAATTGTGTCATAGGAATGAGGGAGAGTGGTTGTTTAGGATAAGAGTAGAGGTGCTGGGAAATGGCAGGGGAGTGGAGTGAGTGGAGTGAATAGAGCGGGAAGAACCCCCCAGACTTTTTACCACCATAAATAATCAGTGAGGTAGGATGTTCATGGATACAAAAGACAAGTTGCCTGAACTCTAAATACTTGTCTCGAGTCACAGCATCTAATTTTATATTAATATTATATTATATGTATAAATATAAATGTATATAAAAAGATAGAGATCTACATATGATCTTTGTGTTGGTCCATATCTATAGCTATGTATATCTGTACAAATATAAATATACATATCAGAGCTATAAATATACATACATATCGGAGCTATAATATATAACATTAAGTATCCTGGTTTTTGTTTATTTTGTTCTTTATAGTTCATAGTTCATTATAGCATTTTGTGTACTGTGTATTTTTCTAGATAGTTTTACTGTGTGTGAGGTATTAACTGGAATTTGTCCACTTTTATTAAGCATCTGTTGGGTTGTTTGTTTCTGATAACTTGTTGCAGTTAAACTCTTTTTTCTAGAGGCTCCTTTAGCTGTTTAAATCTTTAATTTAAAGGCTCACTGCTGCTTTTCAGCTGTGAGAAACATTTCTGCAGTTTGTTTCCCACCCTCCCTCACTGTTGGTATAGTGTTTTTATAGTTGGTGGCTTTGCAGTTGCCCGCCCCTAGTGTAAATTTGATCTGGGACCCTCCTCCAAGTCTAGTGTCATTACCTCATTCTACCCAGTACAGGGAGAACATTTGAGAAGGCCAGTCAGATTAGTTTCTGCTACTCCTTTCTCTCTTTCCACTAAAAAAAAAAAAAAAAACTTTTTCTAAGCTTGTTTCCTGCCTTTCCTGTGGATAGTCTAGCATGGATATAGATTTGCTGTGTCCAGGACTATTTGTAGGCTTCTAGGGCCCAAGCCTTTCTGTGTTGGAGGAAGCCTTCTAGCTTAATTTTGTTTCTTAGAACTAGCCAGTTTTTTGTTTCAGCACTTGTTCAGAACTTATTGTAAGCACTAAATAAGCTACAAATTACTACACCACTCAACTTTCTCACTGTCTAGAGGAAAACAGTTTCTAGTACTTAACAAATAAGCATCTATCCAGGCATGTCTAAGGGTCAGCTTCCGTTGTTTTCTGCTGTCTACCTGATGAATCTGGGCATCTTGGGGCAATGCAGTAATTGCCTCATGTACACAGACAACCCTCTCCTCCTACAAACCAACACTACAACCTGTGAGAGATGTACTTATATAGCCAAACTGGAAGCAAAGCTCTCTTCACCCAAGACTGGACTGCACAGTCAAGAGGAGAAGGTAAACACTTGCACCACACCACACTCAGCACATAGTCCCTCAAAACCTACACCACCAAAACACACATATAGAAACATAAAACACACACCTACATTCACGGAGGCTCTCAGTAAAAACATGCCCAAGCAACAGGGACCTCCAAAGCAGAAACACATGCAACCTCCACCCCCCAACACAACCCAAATGACACATAGCCCACAAACTCAGTGTGCCACTCAACCATAGCCCATAAGGCATAATAACGTACCCAACACTCTTAGTCATAGGTGACTCTATAGTCAGGCACACTGATGTTCCACTCACCAGGCTAAACAAGGAGAAAGTTACTGTCAGCTGCCTGTCGGGTGTCAGGATCTGCCACATAACACATGCACTCAGGTCACTCCACAACAAGTACAAATATGACTCTGTCATTGTCCATTTTAGTGTGAATGACCTGAGACGTACCTCCTTGGACTACATGAAAAGGGACATGGAGGAGCTGTCCGATCTTGTAGCCCAGTCAGGTATGACCCTAGCCCTGAGTAGCATCCTGCCATCACCCAGAATGATACCACAGTACAAGGACAAAATGATTGACTTCAACAATTGGCTAAGCTTCTGGTGTCTTTCTAAGGGGATCCAGTATCTGCCTGGGATGACATGATCGACAAGCCACGATGCTTTGCCAGAGATGGCCTGCACTTGTCGCCCCTGGGATTCTGGATACTGGCTAAGGCTCTAGCCACCCCAATAGTGCCTTTTTTAGGCAGGGTTCAAATGACAAATTCACCACCCTAACAGGTACAGGCAAGAAGAATCTGAGGGTATTGCTACTCAATGCTAGAAGTCCAAACCTCAAAATGCACTCTCTCAAGGCACTCCTTAAAATGGAGAACATCGACATCTGTGCAGTGACAGAGACCTGGTTCAAGGCTCCAGAGAGTACCCCTGCATTACCAGGCTATAATTCATACCACACCTTTCGGCCACCTAACCTGGACCGAAACACTAAAGGCAGAAGTGTGTCCATATTCATTAAGGATATCCACACCTCCAGGCTAGTTGCTCAGCATAATGCATCCAAGATTATCCAAGTGCAACTAACTCTGGGCAAGACCGCAATCCAAATTGTAGCTTGCTACAGATCCCCCACCATGCCCCAGGATTCCCACTCCTCATTTCTTAATACACTGGAAAATATTAGGGTACAACCTAACACCCTAATAATGGGCAATTTCAACTACCCTACCATTAACTGGGAAAACTACTCATGTGCCAACTGTTGTGCTCAACGTTTTCTGGAATTCATAAATTCCAATGCCATGGATCAGCTTATCCACACCCCCACCAGGGGCAGCAATATCCTAGACCTGGTTATTACCAACATGGGCAACCAGTGCTCCACACCAGAGGTCAATTCCTCATTGGTCAGATCCGACCATACGCTAATCACCCTAGACATCCACATCCCTCCCCCACCCCCCATTAGGGAAACCACAGTAAAAAATTACTCCAAAGCCAACTTCATGCTTCTTAAGACAGAAGTGGCAAACTTCATGACACCCATGCTGACGGACAATAGAGGTATGACTGCTGAATCCTACACAAATGCACTTTATAAGCACTTGCATGAGTGCATGGATCGTGCAATCCCTAACAGAACCAAGATGCTATCCTCCAAAAAAAGGAAGCCAATCTGGTGGTCCCCTGCCATAAACAAACTCTACAACAGAAGAAAGAAACTGTTGCAAAAAAGAGTAAAATCCCATGATTGGAGAAACTCCCTGGTCAGCTTCAGTAAGAAGCTGAGATCCGTCATAAAATCCTCCAAAGCTAGTTATGAAAACAAAATCACCACTGACTCTAATGACAACCACAAAGCATTCTATAGCTATGTCAAGAATCTCAATGGCAACACTCAGATCTGCTCTGAGTTACAGCACAATGGCACTAAATATACAGAACCAACGGATATTGCCAACATCCTGGCAGATAGGTTCAGTGCTAACTTTACCCCTCTGCCATCCCCTAAAGGGCCCATCTCTATACCAGAAGAATGCAAAGTTCCTGTAATCACAGCTGCACAAGTAAAAAACACACTATCCAAAGCCAAAAACACAGCATCCATGGGACCTGACGACATCCCAGGCTGTGTTCTACATGAACTACAGAACGAACTGGCACCCCACCTAAGTACCATGCTCAATCATAGCCTCACCTCAGGCTATGTGCCCACTGAATGGCGCACAGTGACAGTTATCCCACTCCACAAAGGGGGAGCCACCACAGACACCAGAAACTACCGCCCCATTAGCCTAACGAGCCTGGCCTCCAAGGCTATGGAGCGTATCATCATGGAACTTATAAACAATGACATTGGTAATCTCCAAACTCAGGACCCCACCCAGTTCAGGTTTGTAAAAGGCAGATCATGTCTCCTAAACCTGATAGACTTCTTTGAAGCAGTCACCAAAGCCGTAGACGAGGGTAAGGTGGTTCGCACAGCCTATCTAGATCTCACCAAGGCTTTTGACACCATCCCCCACTCTGGAATTAGAGATAAACTCACTAAACTAGGTATAAATCCCTATGTCACAAGATGGGTTGCCAACTGGCTCACTGACAGAAACCACACTGTGAAAGTAGCAGACTCCAAATCCAGCTTCAGACCAGTGACAAGTGGAGTACCACAGGGTTCAGTCCTGGGTCCTCTCCTGTTTGGTATCTACTTCTCTGAAGTACAGGCCAACACAGAAAAGCTTTGGCTAATGAAGTTCGCAGATGACTGCAAACTAGGAGCCATAATCAAATCTCCAAAAGATGTGGACATCCTACAAAAGAGCCTTGCTGTGACAGATGCCTGGTGTCAAAGCCATGGCCTCAAGCTCAATGCCAAAAAGTACATTGTCATTCCTTTTGGTAAAAACTCAGTACCCATGAACTACCACATAGGTGGTAGTATACTTAACACCGAAAGTGTGATAAGAAACCTTGGGACACAGGTGGACAGTAGTCTCTCCTTTGATAATCACATCGCCACAGTAGTCAGGAAATCCTTCTGTGTGGCACACCTTATCATAAAAGGTTTCTCATCCAGGAAAAAAGAGGTCATTGTTCCCCTCTATCCATCACTCATTAGACCCATTATAGAGTACAACGCCCCTTTTGGTATGTACCTCACAAGACATCTACAACAACTGGAAAGGCCACAGAAATACCTCACAAAGAGGATTACCGGCCTCAAAGAGATGCCCTATGCAGACCGTCTCAAAAAACTGCAGCTTTACTCCGTTGCATATTGCCTACTCAGAGGCGATCTCTGCCTAACACACAAAGCTATGTCAAACCCAGAGCTTTTAGACATGCTCCACTTAAAGAAATCCCAATCCCTATGAGCTACACGCTCTAGGGACCTAAACCTCGTCACCACAATAAACAGAACATGCTGGAGGGATAGATTCCTGTCCCAGAGACTTCCCATACTCTGGAACAAACTGCCTATCTATATCAAACAAAGTTCCTCATTAGCACTGTTCAAGAAAAATCTTGATGATTGTATGGGTAATAGGAAATTCACCCCAGGGATCACTTCTGTGGCTCTGCTCGACAGTGGCACAGGAAAATAATTTTCTTGGGTGGCGAAAGCCAGGGTACCTTTGGCTAGGCTTATATATGCCCTAGGGCCAATAGCCTAGTACCTACCTATAAACCTATGAACCTATATACAGTACATAAACACACACACACACACACACACACACACACACACATATACATACATATATATATATATATATATATATATATATATATATACACACACACACACACACACACACACACACACACACACACATATACATGCACACACAGATTCCCTTTAAATCCTCAAATTAACATGTTGACGACTCACATAACACTGAGATGATGTCAACAAAAATGTAATGAACAAACTCCCAGAATAGTATACTTCACCTCCAGGAAACTAACCATTTGACCACCATGGCAAACCTTGCCATTTTCTCCACTCTAATGCACTCTCAGATTTGGTATATTTAGTTAGGGGGTTGTGGAGGGTTTAATGTGCTTTGTTTTTTGTTTTAGTTATTGGTGGCCAAGTGGTTAGTTTCCCAGCGGTGAAATACTCCATTCTGGGAGATTGTTTATTTAACTTTTTGTTGAAGCCATCTCACTGTTATGCGAGTCGACGTTATGTTAATTAATTGTTATAACACAGATACACGCACACACACACACACACACACACACACACACACACACACACACACACACATCTATATCTATATTTCTCTCTATATATAGATATATATACACATTATATATATATATATATATATATATATATATATATATATATATATATATACAGAGAGAGAGAGAGATAAATGTGTGTGTGTGTGTGTGTGTGTGTGTGTGTGTGTGTGTGTGTGTGTGTGTGTGTGTGTATCCTCCGATCATAGAGACAGAAAGATTATGAGATACCAATCTGAGCAGTATTACAAACATCTGCTTAAAAAGGTGTAGTTGTACAGTGCCCATACAAAGCAGTACAAATAAGTAAGTCAAACTACATGCGTAAGTAGTCACCATCTAGAAAACTACTACTGGAATCAGCAACAGGAAAGACAAGAAAGAAATGAATGTGTAGGCAGGAGCTGTTAATATATACAAAATGTAAATGCATGTGTAGTCATGTAATAAGAATGAAAAGAATAGGCTGTCAGGGCATTCAGATATTCACAAATATCTGGGCAATGTTTAAAGACAGCACATTACTCACAAAGTTACCAGTGCAGGACTTCCATTAATTGTATGATGTGATCTCGCATCCAAATCTCAGCTAATAAGCAAGAAAAGCAGTCTGAACAAATGTCACCTTGTTGTATTTTGTCAGATTTGGAAATAACTCATACTACCAGCTGAAAGCAGAAAACATACAGGAAAAAAGCAACTAATACTCCAGAAGTAAAACCAAATAGCTGCAGAACATTGAAAATTCAGCACTGTACTACAAGAATAAAAATACTTAACTATATGAAAAGAACAAAGTGCATTTTCTCTGAATTTTCTAGATGCTTAATTCTGATATAAATTTGATAAGAAGCATGATTGTGTTTATTTGAAGGACTTGTCAACTTCTGTTGTTTGCATCCCAACTAATATTGCAAGTCTTGTTGCATTAATTAGTGTAGTGTGAGTAGACTGCCATCTCAGAACTAAATGATTAGTTTTGTTCCAAGACTCCCATAGCTAATACATGTAGAGAAAGAACTGTTCGACATCAGAACACAAGTGTACATTGTGCATGCATTATGTGCACATCTTAAACTGCCTAATAATTACTCTTCCACTAATAATTACCTAGAGCTGAAAATGTGTGTGTTTAATATTAAATAAAAAGATATTAAACCAGCATCAACATTTTGCATTGTTCTACACTGTCATCCTTTCCTGCACAGTAATATCTTTTTCTATGTGACACTGTGACACAAGCCATTTCTGCAGAATTAATGCCACAGTCAGCTTTCTGAGGTGAGAGACTTGTGGTCTGCAGTACTAAGATTGTTAAATGTGGCTCTTCAGCTCAAAATGATTGGTTTATAGCATTGACTGAGCATGTCTGAAATGGAGGCCACACAGGATAGGAAGCGTCTGATGGACATTTTTTTTAAATTCCATAAAAGGAGGAATAAATTGCGGAACTGTTTTGAATGCAAATTGCTGGGACATTAGTGACAAATGCTGACAAGGAAGATGCTGATTTCACACAGGAAGTTAGTTGCTAAGGAACAATGAACATGCGTATACTGGCCTACAAAATATAGGCAATGAAATCAAAAGTGGTGCCAGAGACCATGTAAATATATTTGATTGCCTGTTTGTTTCCATACTTATCAATAAGTCCTGAAAGACTATTCAGAATCAATAATTTAATGTTTTCCTTTTTTTTCAGAGGCAAACATCAGTTGTCTTATATGTATATATGGTCTAAAGAGAAATATTTAAGGGGAGCTCAAATTAAATGTATTGTACAAATGAAATTAAAAAAATCAACTAAAAATATGCAAGTAGATAAACAGATGAAGAAAGAGATGTATAGTATACCTCTCATCAACAAATTTAATAGTTTCTGCTTTGCAGCTTGCTGAAATCACAAAAAAAAAAAATTAACCAGTTTCTTAAAAGTATTTATACAACAGACCCCATTTCATAAAGCTGTGTTATCTGACCACATGGAAGGCAGTACAGACAGCTTTCCGGTACCAAGACTTTGTTGTTTATCCTTGTTACACAGACCCTTCATTTCCATTGACTATGCACAACTGAAAAATTGATCTCTGTGTAAATGTGATGGCTGTATCCCTGTCTAACATTGTGCATGCAGAGAAACTGCTGTACAGCACTCATTCAACTACAGAGATATATATATTCAGGATGCTTTTATTATGTTAATGGATGTTTTAGGGGTGCAGTTCTTGGCTGTCAGCTTTAATCAAATGATAAAATGGCTTTTAAATAATTACAGTGCAGAAAAAGACTTTTATCCAGCCTATTTAATGCAAGCTATAAATACGTGTGTGCCATTAATGCAACAACTTAAAAAGATGCCTTCTCTAATGAATCATTTGAAGCAACTTGTTGCATATTGAAAGAACCAGCAGGATACATAAATTAACAGAAACAGAGAAGCTGTTATTATACGCCAGACAGTTCCTAAAGTATTTTAAAAACACACTGTAAACCATTTTGCGGCTTCTTTGAAATATCACTACAAATATGTAGTGAGAAGATAAATCATTTAAAATGTACATTTCAGAGTGCATATGTTTACACCAGCCTTATCAAATTAGTCATTAATAATATAAGCATTAATATAATTGCTGTCATTTCCTGAGTAATTATAGGTCAGGAGTCCATCACTGTATTTTAAACTATTTTATATTTTAAGACCTGCTGGAAAAATACATTCTACAAATCAACATGGAATCAATGTACCCTTACAGAAGTGAAACACAGAATGACATGCCCATATACAGCTGCTCCATTAAATATACCACATCACATTACATAACTAATTGACGGCCACCTCTAGCCACATGAGAAAACAATTTCATCAGCATGAAGAAGCATCACATAAGGCTAGCCCTGTGGCACAGCTGAAAAGTGTTTGCCTACACTACCACTTTTATGGCTTCAAAACTACAAGAGGATGTATGAAGTGTCTTCTAAGTGGGCACCTTCTCAGTAGCGGCTGAAAGGCTTATCGCCTCTTTATACATGACCTTCAGTTTAGGGAGGTGACATGTATATTAGGAGCATCGTGAGGACGCATATGCTTGTCTGTAATGCAGTAGCCATTGCATGCAAGCACAGCTAGATGGAAGAGGCGCATATGCAACAGCCTGTGTTTTATGACTTTGGGGTACATTGTGTCTGCTAAGAGGGGACAGGGCTTCATAGACTGCACGCAGTAAATGGGGGCATCAGCAATAGGGAAATAGTGTGCCATAAAATTAGGCAAGACCGCTATTGGCTGAACAGCTTCTCAGCACAAATGTAATTACATAATGCAATAGCATATATGATCTACAAATGGAATACATTCCCCTATGCTCCTTTCTGGAAAAGGGTGTCAACACAGCAGTTTACCATTCTAAAGGTACAGTCCTTCCTTTCAACACAGCTTTGAAAAGGCATTAGCCATAATACCTCAACAATGTTCAACACCTTCAGCATATGGTGACAGATGCCATGTAATCTGAAAGCCTTGCCATAGTAGAATTGTTTAATCCAAGCAGTGATGGAATCCATGGAAACATATGCAATCCCCATTTTCTTTTCAATGTTTCTTCAAATGAGACCATGCTTATGGGATTGAATAGTAGTCCCTTAAAGTATTCCCTCCAGACAATGTCACTAGTTCAGGTCAGTCGCTTAACTTAACCTAATGTTGAAATAACTTTGACCATATATGTTGTCACAAGTATCTTCTAGTAATAACGCAATATGGGATTTCTGACATCTTTTAGGTATACAGGATTACTCATTCTTTCAGTTTTATTGAGTTTGTAGCACCTGCTTTATTTATGCTGACTGCAAAATTGTCTACAGACTATAACAAAGGGGTACATACATTTATAGACAGTGCACTCATGGGGAAATAAAGAGTGCCTTATTTAAGGCACAAAATCAAAATACCAGCACAAAAAGGCTGCCATTCTTTTAACTTGCGAATCATCAGTGAATCACTTCCACTTTCCAGTAACTATTCCTAAAATATTTTTAAACATACTATAAACCATTAGCATTCTTCTTCTTCTTCTTTCGGCTTTTCCCGGTTAGGGGTCGCCACAGCGGATCACCTCGTCCGCACATTGAATGGCAGTGGAGTTTTACAGTGTCGAGTTGCCAGCCCGGCGCCCAACCTTCCACAGAAGGCACACTCACACGCACACCTAGGGCCAATTTAGAGTGTCCAATCCACCTGCAGCATGTCTTTGGGATGTGGGAGGAAACCGGAGCACCCGGAGGAAACCCACGCGACCACAGGGAGGACATGCAGACTCCGCACAGAAGGCACCCCAGCCGAGGATCGAACCGGAGAACCTCTTGCTGTGAGGCAGCAATGCTAACCACTGTACCACTGTGGCCGCCCCACTATAAACCATTAGCATAACCCTATTAAATAAAGCTTCTTCTACCAAGAGAAAATGTCAAAGTGCAGTGCAGGAAATCTAAAGGGAAAACATCAGTAAACTACATAAATACCAATTATGACAAATGGTTCCACTTTTAAAGCTTCAGATCCCTCTGGATTTACAGCATTCTCTTACAGATGTTCTTTATCTACTTCCTTATTTTCTCCTGTGCTGCCAGACACAATCTGCAATGACAGTGGCAAAAAGACTTCAAAAGCAACAGGCCTTCCCATCTCAAGATGTCTGTTTCTAAACTTGCAGTTTTACATGGAATGCAAAAAACAAAAGGTACCTGCACAAAGCACAACATCCCAGTCTCGACAGTAGAACCTGTAGATGACTGTGACTGATCACACTCACAAGAAGGACAAGATTCAAACAACAAATGAACATCCCACGTTTCTTGCCATTTAAGTATGAATATTTCATGCTGCATAATAACGGCATGATGTAAGCACGGCTTATGGAACTGTCAGTGATGCTGAATTACAATTTCAAAACAGTTATCCTAGACTCATTTGGGTACAGTTTTATCAAGCAGCTTCTTGTCAGGTTTCCTGCATTACGGCTAGTTGAAACCACATTAAAATGTACTGTTCATGGCCATGACATACTGTAGTAGCTTTCTATCTTTTCCTTATTGTCATGTTACCATGGAATAGTAAACAAAGCTCACCACTTGGGGGTGCACGCGGGTTTGCTTATCCCCATGCAAAAACAATTTTGTTGCTTTTTTTAGTACTTGTGAGCTGTGTGCTTATGTTTAAAAAAAAAAAACAATGGAGTGAAATTTGTAGTATATCATTTGAAAATGGTATAAGTAAAACTCCCAAAACAGATTTGTAGTTAAATAAACCAAAAAATCCTTGAATCGAAAGAGTGAGCATGAGCAATATGTGAACGTATTTGCTAATTTGTCAATTCGTAATTATGGTAGCACATTGGGTTCATAGGAGTTACAAGGCAATGTAGTCTCATAACCATTAATGTTTTGATAGTACACACCCTCAGGCTATAACTCCCTCCACCCCTTCTCAAGGAGGGCTAGCTCAGTCAGTCCTAGTGTATATCTATGGGTACCCACCCAATTGTTAAGGATTTTTTAGAAGAAATTTAATGTGTTGTACTGCTTGACCTGCAGGGAAAGTTTATACCAGAGATGGGGGAGTTACTGCTTAATGAATCCATCTGAGCACCACGTTCTATTTTTCCTGCTGGGTAGGATTTGAGTCACTGGTTCTGGTGTTTTTGGAGCTATTAGACTAGTGGGTGTACTGGAGATCAAGTACAACAGTGTCTCTAATTGTTCTGTAGCTGAGATTCTGCGTGATGTTAAGTAAAGAGATAGAACTTGTACTTTCTCTTGTTAGCACAGAGTCTTTACGACCATAATTTCCTTCATTAATAACCTTTGGGGCTTCTCTACTTGTTTGATATATCTAGCGCAGTAAATTTTGAATGGGATGCTGTACTCAATTATTGATGAAATCAGTGCTGAATATAAGGGACTAATGACATTTTTAGATATGATGATATACCCAGGATATCAGTTGAAGGACTTCACTACCTTAGATATTAAATGGTGAACAAATCAGATGAAAATGTCAACCCAAGATTCCAAAACCATATAAACCTTATGGTCTAAATACTTCAGAGACGAAGAGTTACATTTCCTGCATTCAGTTATAAACATTTGGCAGAATAGATTATTTATACTGAGCATTTAAAAACAATTGTATATTGAAATAATAATTGTAAAACAGAAGAACACCTATTTTATAAGCACAGTAAAATCCTCATGGATTGTTAGGTAGAATTGGTCAATTCTGTATTTTCCAAAAGCAATGAGACCCTCTGCCTTTGGCATCTCACTACAGACTGTTTCTAGGTATTCTGGAGTAATCCCATTTCTAGATATTCTGGAGTAACTGCCATATATAAGTATTCTGGCATAACCCCATTTCTAGATATTCTACAGTGATCCATTTTCTAGGTACTGTGGGGTAACCCCATTTCTAGGCATTCTACAGTGATCCCCTTTCCGGGTACTGTGTGGTAACTCCATTTCTAGGTATTCTACAGTGATCCCCTTTCTAGGCACTGTGGGGTAACCCCCATTTCTAGGCATTCTGGAGTAACACCACACCTCTCCTTATGTTGGGTATGACTACTGGCTTCACACATCTCATTTACTAAGTGTTAAACAGCAGTTTATTTTTGCTTTGAACTTAATATGGTCATTGTACATGATGTTTGGCTAATTGTCTTTAAATTTTTTACTTCTTAATTACATCTTTGCATATTTACACATTTTTGCTATGAAGAGAGTTATAACCATGAACTTCATTATACCAAATTACCAACGTGATAGAGTCATTGTTTGCATTTGTCCTAGTGCCTTGCTCACTTTTATTGTAAAAGCAGTGTTTGCTAAGTTGTTGCCTAATAGCTATGGTCAGGTTAGTTTAATTGCTTAGAGCTGACACTGAGTCATTATCCATGGCACACCACAAAAACACCACTGAACTAACCCACTTTGTAGTTAGTCCTTATTTCAACTACAAGAAGCAGCTATTTGGAGGAGATTTGTCAAGATGAGGTCAGAGTACAACTGTTTTTTTTTTTTTTTTAGAGCATTAACTGATTCTACTTTCTATTCCTTTGCATTTACATGTAATGCAGCTAGGCTCTGAATGAGCATTTGTTGTAAGCAAATGTAATCTGTGCAAGTTGTTTTTCTTTAAATACTTTTATTGAATTATCTCTTGTAACATAGGCAAATTAACAATTATACAAAAGTAATCAAATTGTGTTGAATTAACATTAACAAACATTATACTTCACTCATATAGCTTTATATCATATAACCTAAGCAACATTACATAAATTATTCAATTCCTGACCTTTTTTTAAACAAGCAACAACATTATTAAACCATCACTTATAAGCAATCATACATTTATATAAATGAAAATGAACTACACCGACAAAATCCTAATTGTAAGCATTTTACATCACAAATCATACATCACTTATAATCTATCCAATCAGTTTCAGTCAAACATTATGCAGCTTATTTAAGTTCTGCCTTCTGTTAAACCTCATTCTTCCCCTGTATTTACCGTTCCCACAATTCTCATGTTTCCCTATGTAGTTTGCTCCTACCCTTTTCTATAGATCTCAATTCCATTTGTTTTATGTCTGTTACTACATTATTTCTATTATAGTTAGTTGGTTTCGATTTTGATTTCCATTTTCTAGTAATTGCCTTTTTGTCAGCCACCATAATTAGACACAGGAGAGAATTTCAACCTATTTCTGAATAATACATAAGGGCAAGAGAGAGAGATCAGGGATAGATGAGCAGTATTTTGTTCTAACCCCCCCCCCCCCACCCCCTGGTACAGGTCTATATTCAATCAGCTTGGTTTAAAACAATCAAGCACTGAATCCAAGCTAAAATCAGAAATATGGTCCTCATAAAAGGGGAGGTAAAGCTGGATGTCATTTGCATAAGAATAGCTGTGCATGCCTTGCCTTAATGTGACCTTTGTACATAGATTATTAATATAAATTAACCCTTGCAGAACCCAACAATTGAATGAGTGGTTCCAGGAAAGTACAGTTGTGTACACTCAACCATAAATGTAAAGGTTTGAGTGTATTCACTGTTGCAGTCCTGACTTGTAGGATTTCCTGCTGTGAAAGCCCTTGACCAGCCTGAATATCAGAGAAAAAATTCCCCTCCTCCTTAGGCTGGCAGATGTCCAAACCTACATCAGTATGTTTGGGTATATAGGGAGTTAGCCAACAATATATCATCAATATTTTCTTGCCCCCTAAAAGGGAGGAGCCCCAAAATAGGCAAGGGGGCTAAAGAAGAGCACCTATACTGGAGGAGAGGCCAAAGGGGATTCCCTTGGCTAGACAGAAAGTTATAAGTAGACCACCTAGTAGGTTAAGGGGGAAGAAGGTAGGGAAAGAAAATGCAACAGTGAATACACTCGAACATCTACATTTATGGTAAGCGTACACAACTGTACTATGTTCTTTGTGTTTCAATGTTGCAGTCCTGACTTGTGGGAAGATTCCAAAAACTGAAATGAGGGTGGAAGAGGATTAGGGAGAGGAAAGGAGAGGATGCCCTGCAGGATGGCTGCTAAGTGGCAGTGTTTGGTGAAGGTGTGCACAGAAGACCAGGTGGCAGCCTACAGAATGTCCTTAGTAGGGACCCCTTTCAGGAAAGCAGCAGAGGTAGCAGTAGCCCTAGTGGAGAACCTCAGGTGGCGTTTTACCATGATGGTTGTAACAAGATGAGATGCAGTGGGAGATCCATTTTGAGATAGTCTGTTTAGAAGCTGGTTTTCCCTCAGAGCCAGGGGCAAAGGTCACAAAGAGTTGGTCATATTTTCTCAAGGCTTATGTTTTGTCAAGATAGTAACAGAGCTGTCTATGCACATCCAAAGAATGAAGTATTATTTCCCCTTTGTTCCGGGGGTTGGAAAAGAATGTGGGTAGGTGAATGGTCTGATTTTGAGAAGTGTCAGTGACCACCTTGGCCATGAAAGAAGGGTTAGTTGTAAGGGGAAACCCTGTCTGGATGGAAGATGAGGAATGGCTCCACTGCCAAGACAGCCTGTGGTTCAGAGACTCTCCTAGCAGAGGTGTTAGACAGCAGAAGGGCAGTTTTCCAAGTTAGAAGCTTTAGATGGGCAGAGGACAGTGGTTCAAAAGAAGGCAGAGTCAGTTTTTCCAGAAGAAAATTAAGGTCCCATGGAGGGGGAGGTTGCCTACTGAGATGTCTGATATGGATGACTCCCCTAAGAAATTGTCTTAACAGAGGGTGGGTAAAGTCAAAGAGAAGAGAAAGTAAATAGGTTCATAGGTTCATAGGTAGGTACTAGGCTATCTGCCTGAAGGCATTTATAAGCCTAGCCAGAATGTGTTGGCTTTTGCCGCCTCCTTAAATTAGTTCCCTGTGCCTCTGTCTAGCAGAGCCACTGAAGTGATCCTCAGGGTAAACTTTCTGTTTCCCATCCACTCATCAAGGTTTTTTTGAAGAGTGTTAGTGAGGAGCTCTGCCTAATGCAGATTGGAATTTGTTCCAAAGCATGAGAAGTCTCTGGGACAGGAATCTATCCCTCCAGCACATCCTATTTATTGTTGTGGGGAGGTTTAGATCCCTAGAGCATGTGACTTGCGGGAATAAGGTTTCTTTAGGTGGAACATGTCCATCAATTCTGGGTTGGACATGGCCTTGTATGTCAGGCAGAGATCACCTCTGAGTAGGAGGTATGCAACCGAGTACAGCTGTAATTTCTTCAGTCGAGCTGCATAGGGCATCTGTTTGAGGCCAGTGATCCTCTTGGTGAGGTACTTCTGTGGTCTTTCCAGCTGTTGCAGGTGTCTTGTAAGGTACATAACAAATGGGGAGTTGTATTCTATGATGGGTCTGATGAGTGATGAGTAGAGGGGTACAATGACCTCTTTTGATCTGGATGCAACCCCTTTTGTGATTAGGTGGGCCATGTAGAAGGATTTTCTAACCACTTTGGCAATGTGATTATCAAAGTTGAGATTGCTATCTACTTGGGTCCCAGGATCCCTTATTACGTCTTCCATATTTAGGGGACCACCACCTATGTGGTAGTTTGTGGGTACTTTGTTTTTTCCAAAGGGAATGACTATGCACTTTTTGGCATTTAGCTTGAGGCCATGATTTTGACACCAGGCATCCATCTCAGTGAAACCCTTTTGGAGGATGTCTGTGTCAGCCGGAGAGTCAATTATAGCCCCTAGTTTGCAGTCGTCTGTGAACTTAGTCAGCCATAGTCCTCCTGTGCTTGCCTGTACCTCTGAGAAGTATATGCCGAACAGGATGGCCCTAGGACTGAGCCCTGGGGAACTCCACTTGTAACCGTTTTAGAGTCGGACCTAGATCCCGCAACTCTCACCATGTGGGTTCTATCCGTGAACCAGTTGGCAACCCATCTTGTGACATAGGGGTTTATGTTCAGGCTGGTGAGCTTGTCTATAATACCAGAATGGGGAATGGTGCAGCTGTATGAATTTCAATGGAGGAGTAGGAAAGGCCTTTATCAACCAGACTAGCCTGGTAGTCTAGAATGACAGAAATCTGGGCTGAAATGGGACTGTGTTGCTGGTGGTGCCACCAGTTGGAAAATCTTTTCCATTTAGCTGAGTATGATTTTCTAGTGGTAGGCCTTCTAGCCTCATTAAGAATGTCCTGAACCTGTTTGCTCAGGGTGAACTTGGCCCTGAATGCTGTGGAATTATCTAAACTGAAAGGCTGAGCATCTGGAGATTGGGGTGCACAATCCTTCCCTTGTCCTGAGTTAGAAGAGAGATTCTCTGAGGCAACAGCCATGGACTCTGGTTGATAAGTTCATGAAGCAGAGGATACCAGTGCTCCTAGGCCAGTCTGGGGCTATCAGTATTGCCATGTATGGCCCTCTTCTATTATATTTAGAAGCATCCAAGGGAGAAGAGGCAGGGGAGGGAATGCAAAAAGGAAGAAATGAGTCTGAGGGAAGTAGAAAAGTACAGTTGTGTACACTTACCATAAATGTAGATGTTTGAGTGTATTCACTGTTTGAGTCATTACATTTGGGTTATCTGCTTGCAGGTAGCCCTCAGTCAGCCTGATTATCAAAGTCATGGGTCATGCATTGGTTGCTGTCTCATCTTCCAAGATGTCAGGTAGTCAGGGGTATAAAGCATGCAGCCGATGCCATTACATCGGTTTTTCTTGCCCCAGATGTGAGGTGCCCCCATAATGAGAAGCATTATATACAAGGTTACACCTCCAACAAAAAACAAATACACCAGAAAGCTTTAAGCATAGTAAGCAATAATAGAGGTACAGTCAATAAAAGTCAGGGGGCTGGAGGGAGGGTAACCAGGACTGCAACAGTGAATACATTCGAACATCTACATTTATGGTAAGTGTACACAACTGTACTATGTTCTTCATGTTTTACTGTTGCAGTCATTACATTTGGGTAGATTCCCAAAGCTAAGGAAGGGAGGAGGCAATTAGATAGCATTAGGACCAGCTATAAGGCCCTGCAAGACTGCAGTGGCAAAACCAGCTGTGGATTTAGAAAAAAATTAACAAGTGGTAATGTTTGGTGAAGGTATGTACAGTACTCTAGGTAGCAGCTTCTAGGATGTCTGGTAGGGACACCTCTGGGAAAGGCTGTAGAGGTAGATGCAGCCCTGGTTGAATATGGTCTTATCCCCTGTGGGGTAGGTTTTCCATGGTGCTTATAGCAGAAATGAATGCAATGGCCTATCCACTTGGAAATGGTTTGCTTTGAAATGGCCTCCCCCTCTGCCCCTGCATCAAATGCAACCAACAGCTGTTCAGATTTCCTGAGAGGCTTAGTCCTATCCAAGTAAAATCTAAGTTGTCTGTGCACGTCCAAGGAGTGCAGTATTCGTTCCCCTTTGCTCTGTGGATTAGAAAAGAAAGTTGGCAAATGAATGGACTGATTAAGGGCCACACTGGATACCACCTTGGGTATAAAGGAGGGATTGGTCCTGAGGGACACCCTGTCCACATGAAAGATGATGAAAGACTCCACTTCCATGAGGGCCTGTAATTCAGACACCCTTCTTGCTGAAATGATGGCTAGAAGGAAGGCTGTTTTCCAAGAAAGGAATTTCAACTCTGCATTTGCAGCTGTCTCAAAGGGAGGTAGAGTGAGCTTTTTCAATACAAAGTTAAGGTCCCTGGCTGGAGTAGGGGCTCTCCTGGTTGGTCTTAAGTTTTTGGCCCCTCTGAGGAATTGCGTCAGCAGTGGATGAGAGAAGAGGGGTGGCTCTGTATTATAATGAGCTGAAATAGCCGAGGCATGAATTTTGATGGAAGAAAAGAAAAGGCCCCTGTGAAGCATCTCAGTTAAGTATTGAAGAATGTGCAGTAAACAGGGCACAGTTGTGTCCATCCTCTGTGTTTGGCTCCAGGAACAGAATCTTTTCCATTTTTCAGCATAGGATTTTCTAGTCCTAGGCCTCCTTGCCTCCAGAATGACATCCATCACTTTCTTACTGAGGGGTGGTAATAGAGAGATCATGTAATTAGCCAGGCTGCAAGGTTCAGGGTTTGAAGCTATTGGGTGCAGACTCCGGCCCTAATCCTGGGACAGCAGGGCAAGGGTCTGAGGCAGGTGCCATGGTTCCAGAAGTGACACACTGCGTAAGAGGGGGTACCAGTGTTGGCGTGGCCAGTCTGGTGCAATAAGTATTGTCCTTGGTTTGTCCTGTTTGATCTTTAGTAGCACTTTGGAGAGGAGAGGCAGAGGGGGAAAGGCATAAACCGATAGGTTTTTCCAGGTGAAGGACAGGGCATCCACTTTTCAAGCTTATCTGTGTGGAGTCCTTGTGCAGAATTTGTCCAATTGGTAGTTCTGAGGGGAGGCAAACAGGTCTGTCTCTGGGCTCCCCCATTTGTTTCTCAAAATGTTGAATATCTTTTGTTCCAGTTTCCACTCATGTGGGTCCATGCGATTTCTGCTTAGGTCATCTGCCAGTGTATTTAGCTTGCCTGGCAGGAATTGAGCTTGTAGGTGCACTTGGTAGCTCAAGGCTGTGTTCCACAGAGCCATGGCTAGTCTGCAGACAGGGTATGAGTGGGTTCCCCTTCTGCTTGTTTATGTACCACATAACAGTGGTGTTGTCCATCTTTACCAATAATTGTCCTAGAAGAATGTGGTCCTTGAAGGCTGTCAGAGCATTCTGTACAGCTAACATTTCTTTTTGATTGATATGTAGGTGCATTTGACTCAGGTTCCATTTGCCCTGAATGCACTGCCCTGCCAAGTGAGTCCCCCATGTATAGTCTGATATGTATGTTGTTAGGGTTTGGGCAGCAGGGGGTATAGTGAATGGCAGTCCCTTGTTTTGGTAGCAGGCCTCTGCCCACCAAAGGAACTATCTTTAGACAAGGTATGATAGGAATAATTGATTCTAGGTCCTGAGAATGTTGACACCATAGGCTTTTTAGATACCATTGTACTTTCCTCATATGCAGTCTTGCATATGGAATTAGTAGAATGCAAGACGCCATGAACTCCAGGGCTTGCAGTATTTTCCTTGCAGATAGCTGTGTCTTTGTGGCCAGTAGTTTGAAGTAGGCTGTCAAATGAACTTGTTTCTCTGGTGTGACGTAGGCCATCTGGGAAGTTGTATTCAAGCTTACTCCCAGGAATACAATTTGTTGGCAGGGTACTAGATGTGATTTATTTTCGTTTATGGTGTACCCCAGAGAAATTAGTAATTTCTTTACAAATGCCAGATGATTTAATAGCATGTCCTGGCTTTCTGCCTGAATTAGACAAGCATCCAGGTATGGGTATATTTGAATATCTCTTTGACTACAAAATGCAGTGACTGGAGCTAGGCACTTTGTAAATACCTTGGGCGCAGTAGATAAGCCAAAGGGCAGTGCAGAGAACTGATAGTATTTGCAGCCTGCTTTGAAGCATAGGCATCTTCTGCAAGATTCCCTTATTGGGATGTGCAGGTAGGCTTCCTTTAAATCCAGTGTTGCCAACTAGGCATCTTTGCCTAGCATGGGAAGCAGCTGATGAAGAGTGAGCATCTTGAATTTTGGGATTACCAAAAATGGGTTTAGGACAGACAGGTCCAGGATAGGACACCAGAAATTGCCTTTTCTGTGCACCAGGAGAAGTCTTGAGTAGAAACCTTGCCCCCATTCTTCTTCTGGGACAGGTTGAATAGCTCTGAAGCTTAAAAGAGAGAGAACTTGCTTTTGAGCCTCTGACCACTGATTTGGGGGTAGGTTGGGCCAATGTTTGGGGTTGGTAAGGAGTGGAAGTGGAATCTGTATCCTTGGGAAACTATATTTAAAACCCATTTGTCTTGGGTAATGAGTTACCAGTTTTTTGCATGCAGGGCAATCTTTCCCCCTAAAGGAACAGTCAGTTGAGCAGGGATTGGAAGTTTTAAAGTTAAGTCATTGAGACAGTTTACCATAGGGAGGTGTATTACTACTCCCAGCTTTGGAAGTGAGAGCACCTCACTGCTTAGGCCTGTGAGTACCTTGGGACTGAAGGCTGGTTGTTCTGCTGGTTCTGGGTTTGGACTGAATAGGCCTGGAAGAGGCAGGAAAGGACCAATTCTTAGAAGTCCAGTGCCTGCTAAATCTGGGAGGCTGTACTTGCAGGAAATCCTTAACAGTTTGCATAGATTTAGCTTTTTCCTCCATCTTTTTAAGTACTTCTTCTGCTTTGTTGCCAAACAGGTGGTCTTGGTCTAAGGGAGCATCCAGTAATTTAACTTTAACATGATCTGGCAAAGACTGCTCCTTAAGTCAAGCATGTCTTCTAAGTGCAGACCCAGTGACAGTAGCCCTGCAAGATACCTCTAATGAATCAAAACCACACTGCAAAGTATGTTTTCCAACTTGTTCAGCACAATGCATTAAATCCTGTAATTCTTTATTTTCAGCACAGTCAGGACTCAACATCATTTTCTGTTTAAGCAATCCAATAATATGCTGCTGATACTTTAACATATGAAACTGGCAGTTTAAGGCCCTAATGGCCAAAGTTGCAGAAGTGTATACCTTCTTATGCCATCTGTCCAGGGCCCTGAAATCTCTATCAGATGGGGTAGGGCTTTGGCAGTAGAAGACTTAATGCCTTTGGGTCCCTGTGAAATGGTCTCAGGATCCGCAGTAGGATTCTTAAAGAGGAACTTGTGAGAGTCAGGTACCCTGTAATACCTGTCAGTTTTTCTGGGAGCCAGAAGAAAAGAGTCAGGGACCAGGCTAGATTCCGAGAAGGCATCATCTACAATGTCCAGTACAGGAGGGATAGCTAAAGGCCTGTGTTGAGGTAGGAGTAAGAATTCTCTAAGCCTCTTTTTGGAGTCAGAGTAATCCTGGCTTTCCCAGCGGAAATGCTCCCTAAGAGTATGCAAGGTTTCACCAAAAGAGAAATCATCTGGAGGGGAAGCAGAGGGAATGGAGTCCTCTGCGTCAGAATCCTCATAGGTAGATAAGGGCAACTGCTGATCATCCAAGAAAACAGAAATTTCAGAATCCTGATCAGAAGAATCAGAAGGAAAATAAGTTCTAGGTCTCTTAGAGGGAAAAGGGTGGCTTCCCCTGATTAGAGTAATAAGGTCTTCAGCCATTCTTATCATTTGTTTTTTAAGCATAGGGGCTTGACCATGTGGTCTGGGCATCATTTTTCTATGCATGGATCGAGTTTTAGGCCTTGAAGAAGAAGATGGCATCAGTTTAATATGCAAGTCAGTAGGCTTGAATGCACCCTCAGAAGCCAGTGCCTGCACAGCAGCTCCGGACCTATCCAAGGTAGAGACATCCGTAGGTTCCACAGTCTAAGAAGCATCTCGCAGCATACTGGACTCTGAATGGGTCTTAGTAGAGGCCTGTGAATCTGAAGTAGTGGGTATCAGGGGCTGCGAAAGCATCTCACTGAGTACCGGCAAACTGGCGACTAGCTTAGGAGAAGTGTCGTCGGCAGCTTTGGACCTATACAGTCTGTCTCTGTCTTTATCTTTGCATTTTTTCAGAATGTCGGTAGTCAGGAGGCTTACTGAAGCCATTTCTGGATAATTGAACCGAGTACCAAAATATTTAGATGCGAAAATGAACCAACGATGAATAATTTGAGGTTTGAATAATGCACAAAACCAACAGCGAGGTACATTGTGGTCTGGGCCTAAGCAAGGAATGGAGTACAAGTGAAAATCTTTATGAGGTATTTGCTTTCTACAAGAAATACAATTGTTAACTTTTACTGACATCGGTTTAGAGCAAGAAAAAGGATCCCCAACGGGGTACTTAGCTTAGTTGAAGACGTCGGATCTGAAACTCGAAAATGAAAATTTCAGGAGTCGGCCGACCGGCACTTGTGAACTGCTTCTGTTTCAGGCATCGCATGGCAAGAAAGACTGATGTAATGGCATCGGCTTCATGCTTTATACCCCTGACTACCTGACGTCATGGAAGATGACAGCAACTGATGCAGGACCCAAGACTTTGATAATCAGGCCAACTGAGGGCTACATGCAAGCAGATAACCTAAATGTAATGACTGCAATAGTGAAACATGAAGACCATGTGTCTGTTCTCCAGGCTAATTGCTGTTTGTTCCTGGAACAGAAACCTTTTAGTTGAGCATTTTCCTTTGTGGCAAAAAAGTCTATCTGTGGGACTCCCCATCTCTGGGCCATTCTGAGAAATATTTTCTGATGCAGATGCCATTCATGGTGGTGCATCAAGTTTCTGCTAAGGTGATCTGCTACAGTATTTTGGTCACCTGGAAGGTATTGTGCCAGGAGGTACAACCCCAGAGAGTGAGCAGTATCCCAAACTTGCATTGCTAAGTGGCATAGAGAGTAACAGTGGGTTCCCCCTCTTTGTTTATGTACCACATGACTATGGTGCTGTTGGTCTTAACTAACAGGACCCCTGGCTCCCATTTTTCTTTGAAAGCTAGCAGGCCTTTTTGCACTACCGTGAGCTCTTTCCAGTTTATATGCTTATCCTGGAACTGGGTTTCCTGCTTCCCTTGGGATTAGACGTGTTGGTAGTGAGCCTCCCTGCCGCTGTCTCTGAGGCATATGTGGTGAGAGTCTGACCCTGGGGAGTGAATCTGAATGAAAGGCCCTGATTTTATGCAAAAGCCTATGCCCACCATGCAAAGTCCTCCTTGAGGCAAGGAATCAGCTACAGCTCAGTTGCCAGGGACTGAGAGTGTTGGCACTGTGTATTTCTAAGGTACCACTGGAGTTTCTTCATGTACACCCTGGCCAGGGGAATCATGAGGATACAAGATGCCATGTAGCCTAGTACCAGGAGGAACTCTCTGGCTGAGATATATTGTTTCAGCTGGCTTATTTGGAAGTAGTAGGTCAAAAATGAGATCTTGTCTGAGGAAGGAAGGCTTTTTGAAGAGAAGAGTCCAGAAGGGCTCCCAGGAAGACTATCCTGGCATATAGAACAGTGGTGGATTTTTGCAGATTTATGGTGAAGTCCAGGGAAGACAGGAGGTTTTTGGTAAACCTCAGATCCTTGTGGAGTTTTGATAGATTTGTGGCTTATAGTAGGCACTCATCCAGGTAGGGGTAGATTTGGACCCCTCTAGTCTTAAAAAAGGCAATTACAAGAGGTAAGCACTTGATGAAAATCATGGGAGCAGTAGACAAGCTAAATGGCAGTGCTGAAAAGTGAAAGTGACTGGAACCTGCTCTGAAGCAAAGAAAACTTCTATGCAATTCCTGAATGGGAATGTGCAGGTAGGCAACTTTTAGATCCACTGAGACCATAAGGGTCTGTAGAGATATCATGGGCAAGAGTATATGAAGAGTCAACATTTTGAATTTTGGAACCAGGAGGAACTGACTGACAGTGGACAGGTCTAAGATAAGATACCAAGAGCCTTCTTTTCTGGGAATCAGAAATAGCCTGGTGTCGAACCCTTTTCATTTCTGATGTTCTGATGTTCTGAAACTGGTTATACTGATCCCTGAGAGCATATACTCTGAATCTGAGAGAGGACCTATGTTTTTTGATTTAGAGGAATATCCGGATAACCTGAGTATTTTAAAGGCTTTTTGAAAGTCAGTTTGTAACCATTTGAAATAATCTTTAGAACACACTTGACTGAAGTGATGAGGGTCCAGTTTTGTTTGAACAGGGACAGCCTTCCTGCTAGTCTTGGGGGGGGGGGGTGGGTGGGTAGAGACAGTGGGGTGGTTAAGTCATTGCTGCACTCAAGCCTGCTTATAGATTGGGAGGGAAAAAACAGTGTTTAGTGGGGAAGTTCCTACTAAATCCTGGTGGCTGAACTTGAAGGAAGTCTTTCACAGTCTGCACAGACCTAGTTTTGTCTTCCATCTTTTTTATGAACAGGCTTAGCTTTAGACTCAAACATGAAGTCCTTGTCTAGGGGAGCATCAATAAAGTTAGATTTAACATGGTCAGGAAGAGATTGTTCCCTAAGCCATACATGCCTTCTAATAAAAAAAAAACAGTGTCTGGTGCTAGCCTAGAAGCCTCTAGAGCATTGTAGCCATACTGTAAGGAATGTCTACCTACCTGTGAACTGGAGTAGCAGAGATCCAAAAGCTCCTTAGAAAGATTTTTATCCTCAAGGGAATAGACCTTTTTGCTTTAGCTGATCCAGGATGATTTGCTGATATTTAGCCATGTGAAATTGACAGTTGAAAGCCGTCATGCTTAGGATCGCTGAAGTATATACTTTTTCCCAAATCTATCAAAGGTGCTGCTCTCTTTATTTGTAGGTAAAGGGTTTCTAGAGGAACTGGCTGTAGACCCTTTGGGTCCTGGGGTGACCACCTCTGGATCAGCAGATAGATTTTTGAAAAAGTATTTTTGGGAGTCCTGTACCCTATAAAACCTGTCTGTTTTTTGAGGGGGTGGGGGAAGAGAGTGAAGATTCAAAGAGGAATCTAGGAAGGCATCCTCATCCACCTCTAAAACAAGTAGAATAGCAAGAGGTTTGTGTTCTGGCAGATTCATGAACTTCCTAATTCTCTTTATAGACAGATGGTATTTTTGTGCTTTCCACTGGCAATGTTCCCTCATAGCATGGAGAGTTTCTTCAAAGGTAATATCTTTGGGGTGGGGAGCAGATACCAGGTTATCCTCAGAATTTGATTCCTCAAAAAAAGAGAGAGGGAAGGTCCTTCTTCAGAAGCAGACCCCTCTAGGTCAGAATCCTCAGCAAATTCAAAAGGATCTTGAAGAACTTCAGAAGTAGGATCCCTTTTCCTTTTTCCTGGGGAAGAATCTCCAGGGCCTTGTCTAGATCTGACAATGGAAATCAGGTTTCAGCTAGCCTAGCCAAGTCTTGCTGATATGCCTGAGAAAGGGAGCTGGTAGGCCCAATGAGAAGACCCTGCAGAAGCACCCTTCTTAGGAATCAGTTAAACCTTGAAACTAGGGTTGTACAAAACTATGATGCCTGTCTTTCTGGAGGAATGAGGACCTGGTGAAGGCCAAAACCGCAAAGGAGTGGCACCAATTGAAATGTGCTCATCTGAAGCCAAGGCCTGCTGAACAGCCCCAGACCTGACTGACATACTGAAAGCAAGGGCTTGTCCAGAAGTAGGGAGACCCAAAGGCATTTCTGACTCTGAACAGGTCTTGACAGAGGGCTGCACCACCACCACCTCAGACATAGAAGGGGGCTGCGAAAGTGCCTCACCTTCTTCAACGATCACAAGCCTAGAAGGAGAAACAGATGGAGAGTGGTTATCGTCTGAGGCCCTAAGCTTGGGTCTTTTATCCGTCTCCCTTTTACACCTAGGCTGCTCAACCTCAAAATGATTGGCAGATACCATCAGATGCTGATGGGAAGATTTAAAACTAAGGAATATAGCTAAGTATTCAGCCCTATATCTGATCATCGTAGAATTAAAGTGGGCACAAAAATGACAACTAGGGACACTGTGATCTGGGCCTAAACAGGTGATACAAAGTGAATGAAGTCTCTGTGTGGGATCTGCTTACCACAGTGGAGACAATTGTTTACCTTATCTGACATGAGTTAAAGTAAGAGAAAAGAGTTCCCCAATGGGGTACTTATCTTTCTGACGACTCCTCTCTGTTGCAGATCGACTGATCCAGTGAAACACTGCTTCAGGCTCCTTAAGCAAGAAAAGACTGATGTCGTGATGTTGGCTGGCTCCTTATATACCTTAGTGCACTGAAATTGACTTGAGTGTCTGCCAGCCTAAGGAGGAGGGGAAATTTTCGATAGTACTCAGGCTGGCCAAAGGCTTTACTGGCAGGAAATTCCACAAGTTAGGACTGCAGCAGTGAAACACAAAGAACATCAATTTATACCTTAAATCACCTGTTGAACACTATAATTTAAGAGGTAAACCAAGTGATAACTGTGAGAGGAGGACCATGGGGGAATATGCTAGCACACAAAGAGGATCTCATGGGACACAATGTGAAATACTATCAAGATGTCAGGGAAAACAAACTTTTACGATTAGCAATTATTCCTACTACCACGAACGATCACTCATAAGCTTTAACATGAATGTCATGGTACTGTATCTAGCCATAAACGCGATTTATCTGAAACAAGGAAGCAAAAACTTTTTAGATCAGAATACAGCTTTCTATTTGCCACTTACTCAATAAAGCTTCATAGATAAGTAAAGATAGAAACTGGTGGAAATTTTCCAAATTTAATGATCTAAAGAAGGATTTATTAGAATAAAAGTGATGGGGGGCCTTTTCTTCTAAAGCTACAAATGCCCTAGTTAACAAAGAAATGTCATAATCTAGCAATTCCTTGGACCACTGACTCCCAATCAAGCAGAAAATTTTTCTGGATCAGAGTCTAGACTGTAGAAGGTTAGACAGAGGCAGATAATGTCGGATTCATGGTCTTCTCACAGTCAACAAGCTAGAATCCGTCCAGCAGAACCTAGACCACATCTATACAAGGATCACAGGAGATATGGAAATGAATAGCACTTTGGTAGCGTGGTAAAGTAGGAATTTTCCACACTTCTCACAGTGAGACAAAGAAAAGAAACAAAAACCTTTTCACATGTCACACAGTCTGGACTTCATGGACAGCTGACAACACATTAAAAGTTGTTTGGATGAACAAAAATGTCACTGGACAATAACACTACCTTCTTGCATGAAATCGATGAATAGTATACCAAATAACAAACATCTGGAATAAGTTTATCTCAAGAAGTTTTAACCTTCTGCAAGTGTGTTCAAATCTTCCCGTCTTCCATATCTTGCAAAGCAAAAGATTGCTCCATTGTTTATGAGAAACAGTAGGGGCAGGATGTATATGGGTATAGGCAAGGAGATCCAATGCAGCAGTCACTGAGTAACTATAATTACTAAATGATACATTAAGGTCAGCTGCCCTAATCTCTAAGCTTATCTCAGTTTTGGGTAACTTAACCAGAAGGACCCAGAAAGTAGAAAGGTGTCAGGTAATGGTCAGACCGTGAAACTCACTCTACCCGTAGTTCATAAGTGACGTATTCTGGCATGACAATCAAGTCCAGGAAATATTCTTCAGCACTGATCACATAGAAAACCTCTGTAACAAAACCGAATTTGAATAAAAGTTGAAAGCATTCCATTATCTCTGGCAATACAATCTCTGGCAAAATGTTGTCTTGGATAACCAACTACTTTGCTGAGTTGGAATCAATGAACCTTTATAGAACGTCTCTAGATAAACAGGTATATGGTAAATTCTGAGAGTTTGACAACAAAATAATGTGCCTTAATTTTGTCACGGAATAACATGAGTTCAGAAAGCAAAACTTTCAAAGACGTGTAGGTGAAAAGTAATTAGAAATTGCCCGAGTATTTACCATCATTAAAAGCAATACACTTCACAGAGCAGGAAGTTTACAATATTCGTATATTTATATACTTTGTGCAACAGTATCAGTAAATATTAATTGGAAGTTATGTCAAATGTTACAAACATGTTCTTGCAGTATAAATTGTGTCTAACTTTTAACATATTCTTGCATAAAATATTCTATTACTGAGTCCCAAGTGGCAATAAAAAGCACGCTTCATGACCATATTAACCATTTAAAAATAATATAGTACAGTAACAGAATTTAAAGAATTAATATAATTTAAAGTTAACTGAACTAAAGTTTATGGTTCTGAGACAGAATTAGCCAAAATGAAATGTGTGGTATAAATTTTTTTTAGTAAAAAAAAGAATAATTTGATAACAAGTGTTAAGTTTAAAGGAGTTACAGATTATCAGATATGATAAGCCAGCACCCTTATCTGAATTGTGAACCTTATATGAAAGCATTTAGTGTAATGTTAGTCTAATGAGAAAGCATTATCTTTCATCATCTTGCTGATATTATAAGCATGTGCACAAGTTTGCTCTGATATGTTTCTTTATGGTATGAGGTTAGAGATGTTGGTAACTCATATTAGTTATCTCCTTGAAGGCAGAATGCAAAAACGCAAAGGGAATTTCATCATTCATTAAGGAACATTTTTCATTTCTCATTTTTAATTTTATAGTCTACTATACATGCTGTTTAGCAATTGACAGTTCCTCCTTAATGACCTAATATAATGAAAAGAGTCTCCTTCTGACCACAGCTCAATAATGAAGTAATGTGCCCAATCAACAGTGCATAACCCTATAATGTGAGTTATAACTCTTCAGAAATGAACGTGTCATTCATCTACAAAAGCAGTGAATTTTGAAAATGACTATTATACATTTTAATGATTCTTGCAAGAGGGATGTATTCCCCCTGCAAACATTCAACATATTAGGGGAGTGCACCACCATAACTTTTCTACTAATATATACCAACACTAAGTTCACTGTACTGCCTAAGATTAGGGGGACATTCCAAGATACTGTGATCATGTATTAGTATATGTTGCCCCTCTTCAAACTTAATTTTTTTGAGAATGTCTCTCCCTCCTCTACCACCCTACAACTCCCTACCCAGTGCCTCTCATCCGTAGTTGCATCTGCCAGCCACTTCAATAACCTCCCACACCATTTCTACTTGTGCTGGGACCAATGTGGAACTTGAGAGTGTCCTGATGGTATGATCATTCACATCTGCCAGGCTGTTGTATATTTTTTGACCTACTCCTGTTTATTCCCTCTCTTTCCTTGGTCTCTTGTGGTAATTCCAAGGGGTGGGAATGCAATGGGGACATGCAGAGTGTCACCCCCCCCTCTACAGCAGCTCAGTGTTTTCTCCACCCTGTCCCCCCTCTTTGACTCATGCCTCCTAGTGCAATGTCACAGGCCTCTTAGTGTGATATCCCCAGCCTCCTAGTGTGATGTCCCCATGGCTCCCAATGTGATGTCCCCAGCCCTCTAGTGCAATGTCCCAGTGTGATATCCCCAGCCTTCTAGTGTGATGTTCCAGCCTTCTAGTGTGATGTCCCCAGCCTCCACCAAGGATCATCACAGGAGTTATCTACAAAAACAATGACCCACCAGGGATTATAGAACTTGTTTATCCCTGCCACTCCATCAGATGACTGAGACACTAATCAGATCCAGGTCACACAGACTGTAGACAGGGCTTTGTCCATCTATGCCAGTGGAATGGGTGTTTGCACATACATTTTTCCTGTTTTGAGGATTACAATGTTTGAACTTTTGATGGGAATTCAGAATGTCACAGTATCTTTCCTCACACACTACACTAAAAATTACACACAAAGTGACACAGCTGTTTAAACATAATGTAGGTAATTTTTATCTCTTAACAAATTGTAGTCACTTTTTCCCTCATCGTTTGACTGACTTTGTTTCAGTTCTGCTCTACAATCATTTCACTGCCTTGCCATAGTGCTGATGACAAACACCTGAAGCATCTTGGTTGCCATTCACCAATCCTGAAATACACTGCTCCTTAGATGTGACCTAAAATGCAAGTGTTCCTATATAATTTAATACTTGTTCTCCATGTCAGTCATTCAGGAATCATGGTTCCCAGTTTTGAAAGCTTTATTTGGGTACGTAGGAAAATCCAGACAATTATTTTTAGTTAAATAAACTGTTCACTACAGCAATGCTAATACAGTTAGTTCTGTTCTTCTTCAGAAGTACCTTGGATATTAGCGAAAAGAGTTGAAAAGCACACAGGAAATTCCTGTCCAAGGAAAAGAATAGGCATCTGTTATCAGGGCCTTTTTTGCATAGAGTCCTGGAATAAAACCATGCCAGTTGACTTTTCATAGTGGAGGCAAAGAGGTCTACTTGAAGAACTCCCCATGAGTGGATCAAATATTGGAAGATCCCCTGATCTAGTTTCCATTCATGAAGGTCTGCTCTAGTCCTGCTCAGCTTGTCTGCCACACATTTGCTCTGACTGAATGTAGGCTGCCTATTAAACGACATCGTGCTGTGAAGCTACATCACATGCTAACATGGCTAGTCTGCAATGGGGGCACAACCTGGTTCCCCCTTGCTTCCTGATATGCCATAGGACTGCAGTATTGTCTGTAACCACTTGAAGTGGTCCCGGGGATTAAAGATGGTCCAAAGAGTTGAGTGCCTTGATCAGGGCAGGCATCTCCATGACATCTATGTGCTTGAATCTGCCCTTGGTGTCTCATACTCCCTGCACCTTTATCCCTCCTGAAACTGCTCTCCAAGCAAATTCCAAAGTGTTTGTTATGACTGACTACTTTGGAGCTGGGAGGAAGGGAGAAGGGGAGACCTGGCTTTAAGGATATCTGTTGTCTCCACCAAAAGATTTCTCTTCTGACAAACTCCAGCACTGGGATTTGAAATGATAAAAGGTGTTGATACTGGGTCTTACAGATTTCAGAAACAACTGTATCTTTTTCATGTGGAGTCTAAGTAGGGGTATCATCGGAATTATAGATGCTATGAGATCCAAAATCCTGAGATATTTCCTTGCAGTGAACAAAGCCTATGTAGAATACCTTAGAAATAGATCTAAAGAAAGATCTATTTTTTCCCTTGTAAGAAAAGATCTTTGAGCTGAGCTGTCTAGTTGACATCCCAGAAACATAATCCCGTGTGAGGAAGTTGAGAAATACATTTGAATGCTTTCTTGGAATCCCAGCTTGTATAAGAGATCTCTCACCCAACAGAGAGTTTCATTACACTTTGAAAATCTCTGCAAAGATAAGCAAGTCATTTCAAGTCATCTAAATATGAAAAAATGTGGATACCATGTAGCCTGCATTAAACTATAACTGGAGCTAGACATTTTGTGAAGAATCCTGGTGCAGTGGATAGTCCAAAGGGTAAGGGAGAGAACTGATAATGTAATCCAAACACACAATACCTTAAGAAATGCCTGAATTCTGGATGAATATGGTTGTAATAATACTCATCTTTTAAATATACTGCTACCAGGAAATGTGATAGAGAAAGAAGATGTAACAGGCTGTGGAGTGACATAATTTTGCATTTCGACAGTATCACAAACAGGTTTATGAAAGAAAGATCCAGAACTGGTCTCCAAGCATTTTCTTTCTTTGGCACTAGGAACATCTTTGAATAAAACTCCATTCCCAGCTGCAAAGGAGGAATTGGTTCAATCAGTTCTTGGGGCAGCATGTGATGAAGAGCCAATGGAAACAAGAGTCTGATCTGGAGGAAGAGGAATAGATCTTACCCCCTGGAAAGGACTCTCCTGATGTCATCTATAACCCTGATCAATGACTTTTCAGAACCAATTTGTCTGAAAAAAATCTGTTGCCAAAGAGGAAAATGGAGAATCAGACTTTCTTGAAAAAAATAATGGCCTAGGGTGAGAGGGGGTCACAAGGTCTGGTGATCAGTCATTCAGACTTGTTGGATTGTTTTGAGACATTCAAGACATTTTTTGGAACCCCATTGCCATCACTTCTTAAATATCTGTTTACCTGAATTTTGTTGAGACTGTTTATTTTTATTTTTTGTTTTGTTTTGTTTTTTTTTTAAGATAAAAAAAATTCCTTGGAGAATTTGGAATAGTAGGGCTGAATATCATAGAGATTCCCCTGGATCAGCTTGCCCCTTTCATCATACATTTTAATTACCAGAGGGGCCAAACACTAAATCTTTGCCTAAAGGAAAATTTAAAATCTCATTTTTAGCATTATTTGGCAGGTGCTTAGAATACAGTCATGCAAACCTCCTCAAAACAGTACCAGTGTCCATAGCTCTGGAAGAAGTATCAGCAGAGTTATACACACACTCAAACAATAAGTGGTGACCTGTGCAATAGAAGAAGCTAAGTTATTTTAAAGCAGGTTTTTGCTCACAATAAGAACCATAAATAAAGCATTCCTCATACATTCACAGTTTGTCAGAACAAACTTTAACATATGAGGCTGACAATTCAAAATTCTGAAATTCAAAGTTGCAGAAGCATATACGTTTCCCCTATACCTATCAATAATTTTCCCATCCTTATCAGAAAGAGTAGGATTGGAATTAATTAAGTGCTTAACAGCAGTGGGATCAACTAAAGCTATAGCTGTTGGGTCAGGTTTGGGAAAAGTGTATAAATATGTAAAAGACTGAGGAACTTTATACTTCCTATCTGCTTTTTTGGGGCAGCTGGCCGGCTTTCAGGAAAAGTGCAGGCAGTAACATGCAAATCCTTTAAAGCTAATAGAGCAGGATGAATTGGTATAGGTTCCAGAAATTCCTTCTGTAGTTATTGATAGTATTTTCTGAGGGACTGAGAAACCACATTGTTCTCCCACTGAAAACATTGGCACATTCTAGCAGTAGTGTCAGAGAAAGAGAAACCCTCACAGGTAGAATAAGAAACTGAACTCTCCTCTTAGTCTGAATCAGAAATCTGAGGAAAAAGCCCTGTATCCATCCCTGCATCTTTCTGTTCAGATTCAAAAACTTGAACTGATTCAGGAAAAGATGAATCCCTCTTACTTTTACTAGAAAACTACTTTACTAAAGGGATCAGTAGCCTGAATTAAACCCTGAGCCAGACCCAGATCACTTTCCTACTCTAAAGAAACATGTGCATATATAAAGTTTGTAAGCAGATCCCCTTCTTCCAGATTAGATTTATACAAACAGCTTAGGATAATGATTGCAAATGCAGAAATTTGAGGAGGAGTAGATACATGCTTGATTTTCTGTTTCTTTTTTGACAGGAAAAAATGGGGCCAACTGCATTAGTAGTGGTAGCAGCTGCTTCCCCAGGGATGGACAAAGCATTCTGATACAAAAGGGAAACCTTTCTTATTCCCTATCCCAGGACCAATAATAGTGGTTCTCTCTTGCCCACTGATGGGACCCCAACAGCCACAAAGGGTGTAACTAACCCCTGGTCCAATGTGGCTGTAGATGCTATACCAGAGGTTTCTGTGGTAAGAGATCAGTGGTCTGAAGTAAAAAAAAAATCACAGCAATGTCACTCCACCTGCAACTGAGGTAAATTGCTAGCCTGCTGTGGTGGCAAAGGCTATCTGCTTATTTTTTTTCTTTTTCTGTCTGGAAGAAGGCCCGACTCTGGGAATGGTAATCTGTTTCATGGTCAAGCCGAAAAGTTTGCTTCTTTTCCAAGGAAGATAAGCAGCAATTGCTGGTAAGCACTGCCAGTCCACAAAAGTTATTTTTTTAACACAAAAATCACAGTAAAATTCCCTTTAAGACACAATCCCAGCATCACAAAAGAAAAAAAATAAACACAATTTCTCCATAATAAAAAAATGTTTTCAGTTGCTTTATACTACTTTGAAACTGACAGGAAAAAGGAGTGCTCTGTTTAAAAGTGCATTGCAGTCTCATTACAGTCCTTCAAACAAAACACTCATAGCATTAAAATCATTTTCCTGAAGAAGAACGTAATAAAATATCAATGAAATTAAGAAAATGGATGGTTTTATTCCCAAGGGGAGCTTATCTGCCCAGCTAAGGAAAGCACAAGCTAACCATCTACCTTCAAAAGCCTCAGAGGAGTGCAATCTTTGGAGTCAGCAAAGCTCAGATGGGTTTTGTGCCAAAACTCATGTTTTAGTCAGCTTAGCATGAGCTGCCTGACAGTTTGGGTGTATGGAAAGTGCCTGGAAGCTTTCAAAGCTAACAAGTTTAATATCCTTGGCAGGATATAACCCATATAGCTAAGGCTACTGCAGCAGTAATCAATAAGATGAACATCAAAATTATATCTTTAATGCAATATGACTAGAGACATTCTAGAGCGTAGAACTACCATGTACTATAATATACTCCACTTTCTGTAACCTATGTTTGCTGCCTGAACCTGAGATCTGTTAAATTGGGCTGCTTTATATTGCAATCAATAAAAATAAACAGAAAAAACACAGGTTATAAAATGTAATAATAATAACACACAAGCTTTCTTGTTCAAAAACACTTTATCAGATTTAAAAAAAGTCCCGAACAACAGATATTTAAATAACAATTAATCAAATTAACCAATTAATAATGGAATCCATATAGTTTCAGCACTGGTTTTAAACAGCAGGACTCATTTAATGCTGGTTCAATCATTGTGTTCATGCACAATATTCATTTATATTGACATTAGTCAGTTACATTAATTATGTCACCTGTCAGTATAGTAGTAACAATATGCAGCACAGTAAATTTGAACTGATGTATATCTCCTCTCTCAGAAGCATGCTCAGCTAAAGCATTTGTACAGATGCATTTCATAATATACAGATGTTGTGAGATTTTCTCTTTAAAGTGTCTATTTGTCTTGCCAATATAAAAGGCTACACATTGCTCACAAGTTGCAATATAAACCAAAGTTATATATTCACAATTAGCAATATGTTGAAAATGGTACACTTTACCAGTTATTGGATGCTTAAAAGAGCACAAATTGTCAATATATTGATAGTAATTACTGGTCATACAAGGAAAGGTTCAAATATCTTCTTCATAACCATTTTAAATGCACTATTACTGTTGAATGTATTCCTGTAGCATAACTGTCTTTTAAGATTCACCTTATTCTTAAATACAGTTTTGGGTGTCATTCCAACTTTCTTCACTCCATTTGATGCACATAAAATCAACCAATTATCTCTCAAAATATCAATAATAAAACCTGAACTCTTATTAAAGATCATAACATAAGGTATACAAGAACTTGCAGCAGCAGTATTCAATTCACTTGTGTCCTCAATACATATTTCAGGCCTATAAAATGGACACATAGTACTGTTGCATAAAATTTTAACACTATTAAAAGCATATTCTATCGCTTCAGAACTGTAGCCTCATGCTAAAAAAAAATCATTGCGTATAGTAGATGCTTCATGAAAGAAAACTTCATCATCTGTAGTAAGCTTTGACAGACAACAAAACTGCCCTTTAATTTATTTCTATATAGATAATTGGAGTGCATACTCATTCTATGAAAAATAACTGTTCTTTTAAGCTTGTTTCCTATAAATTTTTGTTTTAAGTAATCCACATGCATCTTTACAATAATTAATGTCTAAGAAGTGAATGCAGTTTTCTGATAAAGCTTTAAATTTAAGAAACAATGTAGTATTGTTAGGCTAGCAGATAATAACCTCCAAATCACTTAAACTTGACTCCCATATCAAAACAATATCATCTGCAAACTAACCATAAAACAGAACCTTGCCACCATACAAATGCTTAAGAATAAATCACCTGCTCCACTCGTATATTACTAAATTAGCATAGGTGTGCGGATGTACTCATGGCTACATTAATTTACTGAAGATATACTTGATTATTAAAAACAAAATAAATTATTCTCTAGTACTAATTCCAATAAAATACAGTAAGCACTTAATAGATTCAATTCCATCAACATTGGGGATAGAAATAAAGAGTGATTTTACATCAAGCATAACCATCTAATAGGGGCACCTAACATTTCTCTCATTCTATGTAATCAGTTTCCCTAGAAAATCCACAGTATCCACTATCACTTGATCAATACATGCTCAATAATGTTTCAGAACATATTTAAATAAATAGATATGGGATCAGTCAACCATCCATGTCCAGAAACTATAGGATGCATAGGTGACTTAGATGCATTCCTATGCACCTTAGGTAGAGTATAAATTACAAGTGCAAAGTAAGATGAGAACCTAGAAATAAATTATATATAGTAGTCTTACCCTTAGAAATAATACAATCTATCTCACTATCAACTAGAAATGTACAAGTATATGCATCAGCCAACATATTTTACATAGACTTATTGTAATTAGATTAATCTAAATTCACAGTAGCACAACCTTTATTGGCTGGAGGACGTATTACGATATCGAAATTCTGCTTCAAGGCATTCAGTGCTAAGTAGTCTTGTTTAGATAAATTTAAAAAAAAATGTACAGCTATTGCACAGAATTAAATTATCTACATCAATGCCATATTTGTTTACAAACTGAAGTACAACCAGTTGATAAATAGGACTAATAGTGCTTGTTTTTTTTTTAAAGTGTACAGGTCCTAGTCATATTAGTGTTCAAAAAGCGAAGTTTCAAACATATATTACACGCAAACAACCTCAAGTCAATGATAACTTCTACCAGGTCACATTTTCATGCAGGAATAAAGAAAAACCTTTCCCCAAAACCTTCATTTCATGCATTGTGAGATTACATGATAACAAATTAAAATCCAGACTCGGGTGTTGATGTTCCATGCACCTGGTTTCTACTTGTTGCTGTCTTGCCACCCTCACATTTCTCTTCTGTGATTTCTGCTGTGCTTGATAAAAAGGGTGTATAGGCATAGGTTCAGCAGACATGGGAAATCATCTGCAATACTTGGAGCACTGTTGGAAACCAAAGGGGATTAGACATAGATAGAGTTTAAGCATCTGAAATGGAATATGGGAAGGTAGCTGTTGATTAAACACTTGACTATTCATGGAAGTTTGATGGCCACTCAAGCCTTTCCCTTCCTTTGGTCAATGAAATACTTGCCCTTTTGAAAAATCAGAACAATCATGTAAGGGCTTCCGTTTCTTAGTAGCAAAACGTCTGCATTCAAAAATCTGTAGCCCATCAATAGTCTCACTAAGCTTTACATTAAACAGATGATACTGAGCATCCAAAGTAATAGACTGGTAAACACTCACAGTGTCTTAAAGTAATTTAAAATCTATCTGTCAAAAGAAATTATTCATGAGAGACATATAATCAAACTAAGTTGAAGATTTAACCTTTGCCAGTACTTCAGCAATTCTGGATGCCGATTCCCCTATGCTGACATTTTAAGTATATGTAAACCAGAAGGCACAATGCGTTCCTTTAGGTAAATCTCAAAGCTTAGCTGTTGCCACTGAAGGCATTTATACTGTTGAACTTTATGTTCAAAACCAGAAATTATGGCAGAAATACTCGCCATAAGATAAGTAGATGCTAAAATTCCAGTGGAACAGTCTCCATTTACAACACTCATTTCCCCAAGTCAGTTCCCATTAATATTTAATAATTTAGATAGCAAAATATCAGAACTTTGCGTTGCGACATTAGAAAACAAATTAAGAGTATAGTCCAGTTCAGGCACAAGAGACACCATGTCTCAAGAATAACAAAGCCGGAATAACCAAACAAAATAACAGTAATTCCAGACAAATAACTGTTTCAATAATTAGAAATCAATAAAAATAAACAGAAAAAAAACACGGCATATAAAATTTAATAATAAGAACACACAAGCTTTCATATTCAAAAATGCTTTAACAGGTTTTAAAAAATCTCCCATGGAAAAGATATTTAAATAATTATTAATTAATCAAATTTGCCAATTAATGATGCAATCATCTAGCTTCAGCACTAGTTTTAAAGAGCAAGACTTATTTAACTCTGCTTCAGTCATTGCATGCAAGCGCTGTGTCCATTTATACTGACAGTATTCAGGTGCATTAATAACATCACTTCTTAGTATAGTAGTAACAATCTACACCACACTAAATTTAAACTTATGTGTATCTCATGTGTCAGAAACATGCTCAACTAAAGTGGTTGTAAGAACACCTTTCCTAATATCATATAGATGTTGTGAGAGTCTTTCTTTAACACATTTTTATATTACAGTTCTTAGACGCAGTGTAAATGTGAAAGCCTTGCTGTAGCGAGAAAAGGGATAAACCATGCAAGCAACATAACCAGCAAGAATTTAACATTCAGACATAAATGCAGGTTGGATGTCGTGCTTTGTAGACAGTGCACAGTGTCACTCATTAATCTTAACTGCTATCTTCATTTTCTGTTATGGTTTATCAGCAAGCGTTCTGCATGAGACTTCCATATATGTTTTGCTTATGGGATTATATATTTAAACATGTAACTGTGACACATGTTAAAAGCATAAATATGACTTGACAGAAGAAACTAGTGTAGGCACAGTGTATGAAATATTGGGACAGGGATTTGTGTTATGCAAGCATTTTTAGTAGTAAAAAGTATAATTAATTATCAAAATATTAGTAAAAACAGGAGTGAAGACAGTATAAAGCTTTATCTACTTCAAAGTATTTCTAATATGCTTGATAATACTTTACAAGCCTACACACAACATGTAATGCTCAATATTGAACTGAAATGTTTCATGGTTATTCAAATAACTTTATTAATTATTATAATCTATAAAGAAGTACAGATTTTTTTTATCAAGTACTGCACCCACTCAGGTTAATGTCAGCCCACGGTAATGTTCTATTTCAGACATTTATACTATAATCTTTCTGAGCTACAGAGAAGAACATAATTACTGCTGTCATCTTGTTTATATTACAGACTATAAAGAACTAGACTATTAGATCATATTAAGAGGGGATAGCTTTTCTAAACACTGATGAGAAATTACTGTTAAAAAGGTAATTATGTGTCATGTCCCTCCAGTCAAAATGTACTCTGCAATTCAAGCATTGGCATCTTCTACTCTTAAATCTAAATATGGTATTCAAATATAAGACATAAGCAATGAATTGTTCTATTATGGGACAGCAACTGCCACAGTGAGATGCTATGGAACAAAAGTAATGCTCTTATACCATTTACAGCTATTCCATAATCATCTTGCTTTTTCCATGAAGATATATACTGTTTAATCTTCACAGAAAGCAAAGTCTAATAATTTACATTAGTTTGTAGTCATTTTTTGTTCTGTAGTTGCAGATCTTCTACCAGATATATGAAATGAATAGCTATTTTGGATTAGCAAATTCATTTTTTGAAAGTGAGTTGCATTTATGCATGTGAATTCATCAACGGTTATCCATTTTCAATTACTACAATCACCTCACAGAAGTAGCAAATAAGGGTAACATTTTAAGTGCCACATATTGTCACACTTCTTTGGTTTCCCCCAAAAGTTTGGACCGCTCATATTTTTTCTCTGAGAGAGAAATAATACTTAAGTTATCAAAGTATGTTTTATGAGACCAATGGGAATATAATGAGATAATAATAGTTTTATTGCTCCAAATTCCATGCTATTCACATATTTTGGTTTTA
>NC_056725.1:1086290494-1086292994 GCF_019279795.1 Protopterus annectens
AACACAATGCACGCATCATTGTGGGCTCCAATTTTCTTATACAACTGAAGTCATTACTTACCTGCAAAACTTCATCAAAGGTCAGACTGTTTTCTTGATCAATGTACAGAAAAGTCCCTCTAACCCTGCTAAATCTTGTAGCCAATTTATTTTACTTGTTTTATCAAATGTTATCCATTCCACCTTATAAAGTTTTATTTTATACTGTCTGTTTGTAAATGTAAATAAATGCACAACATAAATTGATCTGTGGTTGATGCTGACTGAGTAAAGCTGATGTTATGCATTCTAACAGCAAGTTTTCCTTTGCCATATTCCTTTTTGTAAATTACATAAAAATGCTGGGTCCATTTAATATACAATTTTAACTTCAAACATAATTTTAATTGTCTCCTCTTTTACTTCATATCGAGCAATCCAACGGTTTTTAAAAAAGGCTACAATCAGCAGAACTCAAAGAGTCTACATAATCATATCAGACAGAAAATAATCTCAACAAATAAAACTGACCTTTAACAATGAAATATTAACTTAGTACTCCACTTATTGGCAAAATCCTTCAGGGCCCCAGACTACCGATATATCTGACAGAAAGAATTGTCTCAGCAATAGCAGCTGTCAAGGAACAACTGCATATATATCCTTTAATTAAATAAAACATAACAATGCCACCTCTTTAGTTATGTACGTAATGCATTCCAAGGCTTTTTACAAATCTATAACATAAAATATACCCAGTTTATAAAAAAACTACCGCATAGATATCCTTTAATTAACTAAAACATAATAACATTTCCTCTTTAGTTATATACATCATACAATCCGAGACATTTTACACACTCATAAAGTAAAACATGTCCAGTTTATAAACGCATTAAGACACTTGAAGATCTTGCTTGGCTGTGGGATATTCCACTTATAGGTGTGGAAGTACAACTGACATTTGGCCTCTAACTTTACTGTATAACTCGGCTTCCCATTATCACACCAAAAACAACAACCTATCTTACATTAACGCATATATTTAAGTGTCCTAAGAAACATAATAACCACTGCTAAGATGACACACTATATATGAAAAAAATCAGTTTAAACAAGCTACCCGTTCTTTCACCAAGAAGTTATGTCCTGTATGTTTCCCACATGCAGACATGTGACCCAAACAATGAAACAGATTCTTAAGTGACTAACTAGAAGGGATATACACAAATCTCAGTTACTTGCATTTGTTCAGACCCCCCATATGTATGCTGAGTTGTCATTACTTTATTTTGCATGGTCATTTATCGCGGCTCTGACCTCTGCTATCCTGTAATAGTTCCCTTGGATTACACCATCCGTCTCCAGCATAGTCTGCATTACTGTCTTGTTCTGTAACCTGATTGTCACTCCTGTTGTCCTGTTGTTGTACTTCTATATCATATTATTACAACTAGGGCTAGGCTGAAATGGGACTGTCATGGTCCAGGCCACATTCCTGCTTTAAAGAAATGCATGCCTACATAAATTTTATAAGCACTTCTTCTTCTGGATTAGATTTATGCAAACAGTTTAGGATAATGACCGTGAATGCAGAGCTTTGTATCAGTTAATCTCCAACTTATTCTAATTCAACGGAATGAGAGTTTCTAATCACACAATTAGTTATAACAAATTAAAACAAATACAAGTCATAAAACAGAACCATTATCGAGGATGGTTCTTCAGAGCTGCAGTCTGACAAAACAGTAATAAAGAAAATTATTGACTGTAAAACCATTGAAGAGGGAATGAAATGAAGTGATTTTCATTTATTTCTTTATTTATTTGCTTACTTACTCATTTATTTTAACTTTAAATATCACCACGATTTATTTCTTGACAACATTTATATCTTGTGTTTGGAAAAGGAAGAACTGCAGAAAGCCCAGTGACATATTATTTATTTCTTAAATGAGAAATAAACAGTAAAGACCCACATAAGATACTGAACAAGAAGAGTTTATTAAAACATTAAGAAAAACTAAATTTAAAACTAAGCATGGTTTACTTTATAGTGGCAAGCATGCAGAACTGCTTGACCATACTAAAATGTATTTACTAAAAGAGCCTCACACAAAGCTAGAAGAATGCGTAAAGCTATTGTAAACATTTTTTTGTTCATAAATACTTGGGTGGAATAGCAGCTTGGTGCATTAGACAAGCATGTATTTCCATGCACTGTAAAATATGGATACATTTACTTTGTGATGTGTGTGTGTGTGTGTGTGTGTGTGTGTGTGTGTGTGTGTGTGTGTGTGTGTGTGTGTGTCTGTGCGTGAGTGTGTATGTACATATACATACATGATTGTATCAGCAAATATTGAATATTCAAAAGAGAGAATAAATTAAAAAAGACCAAAGTTTTAGAGCAAACCTAGAGTGATCTAAAATAGGAGAGACTAAAGCTATTTTTTTCCAGATGGGCAACCCCCTCTTCATCCCCCACTCCCTTCTAATTGTGTATACCGACTCCAAGATC
>NC_056725.1:1086295494-1086307994 GCF_019279795.1 Protopterus annectens
GTCAAAATCAAGTATAAGAAAAACAAGCAGCACTCAACTCAAACCACTTCTCCTTGCACTGCAGTTCTAATTATAATTTATATTCAGCTTTATTAAAGTACCAAATAACATGCTGAAAGTAAAAATCTCTGTGATGCCCCCACTTGTAAAAATGTTTCTTATCCAAAAAAGTCCTGCTGCCTGACAACTATCTACTTGTTTCATGGGGAAAACATGATCAAAGTAAAAAATGAAAAGCAAACAAGAAACAAGCTCAAGATACATTGCTTAAAGGATTACTGTACATTTTATGGACCACACATGATTGGCATTCTGTTTAGTTTACGGGTAAAGCCTGTAGAGATGACTGGAAGTCTCCAACAAGTGTGAGCTTTTTAAAAGAATGTAATCCTGTCCTTCAATACCAAAGGCTTATACATTATCTAGTTAAGTATTCTCTGCATAGCAACAACAGAAAGGCTTTCAATGTTGGCAATTCTTTAACAGTATGCATATTAAAGCTTACTTGCATCTTATGATCACAGACAAGCTTACCTTATGGTCATTAAAGCATTGCTACTTAAACACAGAGCAACAGGCACTTTGATAATAAGCATAAATCTGAGTAATAAGTGTAAATCAACAGTACAAAAATATGACAGAAACCAGACCATTCTGCAAAATCAAGGACAGATGAAAAGCCACTGTAGTACTTGCGTCTACCTTGGATGGGGGGGACACACTGCACATTTACACTGCCTAACTACTCCTTGCCTTGCTTGGACACATCCCGAGTCACTACATGGGGGAGTGGGGTGCAACAAGTATGTCACAATTTGAAATGTCTCTGGCTGACTGTGATGGCCCTGACACATTTGTCATACCTCTCAACCTCAGCGCAAGAAATCTGGACAAAGCCATACACATAAGTGGGACAAAGGCCCAAAAATAAGGACAATTTTTAAATATTGCTCTAATAAACTTAGAAAGATAACAGAGTAGGTCTTGCATTAGTATGAATTTTCTGAAGGGTATAAAATCTGAAACTCAAATGTCTGTCATTATTTTCTAACTTCAGTCTTTAATGATTTCTCACTAATTTGCCAAAACACACAATTTTATGAAAAATGGACCAAAAATGTGATGCAAAAATATGAAATAGCCACACAATACAGCTGGGAACCTGTCAAAGATGGGACACTTTAATATTAGTACTGCTAATTTGAGCAGCTGACAAAATAAAATAATCTACATGCATTTCAAGTAATCTATAACTTTGATTATTATAATTATTTCTTAATTGTAAACCCTACATGTTTTCTTCCAAAATTGCTATTTTGCGGAGGGATTATTAGGGGGAAGAGCAACATTTTGAGCCAAAATCGGGGACAGTTGAGAGGTTGGCTATGCCTAATTCTATAAAGCAATTTGCATGTACTTCTCAACCTGTTAATGCAGTAAATCTGGACAAGGCCAAATATATTGGGGGAATATATAAACAGTACTAAAAATTGCTCTTGTATAAACTGAGACAGTTGATAGAACAACTCTTACTTTAGCATGCATTTTTCTGAAGGTTATGAAGTCTGAAACTCAGTGTGTCATTATTTAGTGACTTAATTCCTAAATGATTTGCCAGAAAACCACACATTTTATGAGGAACAAACCAAAAATAAGAAGCAAAAAATATATTAATTCTTTGAAAATCTGGACAGTTGAGAGGTATAGTTCAGCTGGGGCTGCCTAAGTTTGCCACCCTTCCCCCTCACAAAACCATGGTCAAATGGAGCCTACCCCTGCAGCCATTCCAATGATCCATTACTTGGCTATTTCACTCCATTTACCATAAACACTAATGGGCATACTGATTTACTTCTATGATTTGAACTTCATTTGAAAGTTTTATTTTGCATTTTACAGCACAAACACTAAGACATCTGCTAAACAAACTTGGCATTAAAACTTCTCTGCCCTTGAAACTCACATTCATTGAAACAACATTGAAACCAACATTCAAAGAAAATACATTTTACCCGTGACAGATAAAGATTAATTCTGGGCTGTTTTCAAATCATAGGCCCCTTGCATATGAAACATACATGTGCTCTTTGATACACCTTCCTGCTGCTTTGAACATTTTTCCAGTAAACAATGAAACAAAACGCATGCACCAATGACAAAACTGCCCAATTCAGAACATTTCCATCATAAAAGTCTACTCAAACTTCTACAGTCCACTATTATCAGTAAATATGCACAATTCTACAGTCCACCATTATCAGAAATATGCACAATCTCTGAAGTAGTAAAAAAAGTCATCTAAATAATTCCACGTTAAATAAATCTGTAATGAAGAGGTTGTTGCTAGCAATCACCTTTACATTTCATGGTTTCATCGAAAAATAAAGTGCCTGATGCCCCTGAGGAATAAACTGCCTAAATTACATTAAAAATAAGCTAGTAATATTGCAATAGGAAATGGATGGCAAACTGATAACAGGCTCATAATTAGTATCTTAACTTTCAGTACGGCAGCATTCACCCCTTATGGGAGTAGAACCAACAACCTTCTGCATCAAAAGCAAGTACACAACCTGTTGTGCTATTAGCAATGTGAGCTGCCTTATCATAATCAGCACTAAACTTCTCTTCCCCTGCAGCTCTCAGCTCCTTGTAGAATCTACTCAATACTCAACTGCATCTCAACTTCGCAGCACAAGAAATCTGGAAAAAGCCAAATTTATTGGGGTGGGTCAAAAGGGCAAAAACCAGGGACACATTAAACATTGCTTGTGTAATCTTGGAAAGCTGCTAGAATAAAATGCTGTGTTACCACCATACATTTTACTGCCAAGGTCCCTGTGCAAAGAGTCAGAACAACATACCACTATGCCAAATCATCTGCTTTGTGAAAGAAAAATGCTGTGTTACCACCATACATTTTATTGCCGAGGTCCCTGTGCAAAACAGTCAGAGCAACATACCACTACGCCAAATCAGCTGCTTTGTGAAAGAGAGGAAGACTGAAACTTAAATGGCTATCATTTAATGAATTCAGTTCTCACCATAGCTGTCAACCTCTTAGCACAAAACACCTGGACAAACCCAGTAATGAGGGAATACAGCCCTCAAACATATTCAGTGAATTCAGTTCTGGCCATAGCTGTCAACCTTAGCACACAAAACCTGGACAAAGCCAATAACAGGGTAATACAGTCCCAAAAATAAGGACAAATTTCAAATAGTCATCTTATACACTTAGAAAATTGCTATAAAGGTTGTGTTACTATATATTTATTGCTAGAATAAAAAGTTGTCTTACTATGTGTTTTCTGAAGAATATTAAGTCTGAAATTCAAATGCCTGTCAATTTTACTTCTGACGGAACAAAAACAATTTTCAGCAGAGGCCCAGGGAGAAATACTGTAGACACATGTCTTTGTAACATGGCAGGACACCAGAGCAAATCCACACAAGTACAGAGATAAGATGCAGACTCCACACAGAAGGCACCCCAGCCAAGAATCAAACCAGAAAACCTATAGCTTTGAGGCAACAATACTGCCACTGCACCACTAAATATGTAAGGGATTAAACATTCAGAAACCTGAAGTCTGAAATTCAAATGCCTGTCAATTTTATTTAACATTTGTTAATCAGGACAGTCTGACTTGGAACAAAAAAAAACAATTTTCAGCAGATGCCCAGGAAGAAATAATGCAGACATGTCTTTGTAACATGGGAGGACACAAAAGCAAACCCACACAAACACAGGGAGAAGATACAGACCCCACAAAGAAGGAACCCAAGCCAAGAATCAAACCTGAGAACCTGCAGCTGTGAGGCAACAATGCTACCACTGCACCATCAAATATCAAGCATCGCAATATTTACAAACCACAGATATTATGAGGAACATATCAGATCAAATATGAGGCAAAAATCTGCAATTTTTTTACAAATGGTGGTGGGTAGGGAATTCAAGTCTTTAACACCTGCATACAAGGTACAGGGTTCAAGCCTGAGATATTCCCTACCACACCACCATGAGTCTAACCACCAGTATATTGCACCTGGGGCATTTTCACACCACACACACACACACACACACACACACACACACACACACACACACACACACACACACACACTCACACACACACACACACACACACACACACACACACTTACCTGTAGTAGCTCTTGTCCTTCTCCATATAAATAAATCCAAACCCCGATCCCTCTCCGTAAATCCAATGCAAGTGTAAAGTGTAACCACCATAAATACATCCAAACCCCGCCCACGCAACTCCAGACCCGCGAGATCCTCCAATCCCTGCAAGTGAAACCAATACATCCAAACCCCGCGCAAAACAACCTGCGAGATCTTCCCGATGAGACTGCAGCAAATTCCAGACTGCTGACGTTGCAGTCCGACCCCGACATGTTTTCCCAGCGAGTTCCAGGACAGTCTATGCAGTTTAAAACTGCATAGACTTCTGGGAGCTCCGTTCCTCATGTTTCCTAATCAGGACTGCTGCTGAGACAATCTGCGCATGTTCCAGACTCTCAGCAGCAGTCCGGACTAGTGCGCATGCGCGAAGTCCGCAAATTTTTAAACTTTTTTTTCTTTTCTGTTTATTTATTTTTATTTTTATTTCTTTTATTTTACAATTGAGGGGGCTGCAGTCCAGCAGTCCAATAGCACGGGCTGCCCCTGATACTGGCCAAAAGATTCAATGCCAGCTTTACCCCTCTCAACCCCCAAAGGACCAATCACAATACCAGTAGATTGCCAGGCACCCAGTATTACTGCTGCATAGGTTAAAACAGCACTGTCCAAGGCAAACAATGCAGCTTCTGTGGGACCTGACAATATCCCTGGCTGTGCTCTACATGAACTACCGAGTGAACTGGCACCTCATCTGTGTGCCCTGTTCAATCACAGCCTCACCTCAGGCTTTGTCCCTACTGAATGGTGCACTGCTACAGTCATCCCTCTCCACAAAGGAGGAGTGACTACAGACTCTGGGAACTATTACCCCATTAGCCTGACAAGTCAGATATACAAAGCTATGGAATGCATCATCACAGACCTAATAAACAAGGATACAGGGAATCTCCGAACTCTGGATCCCACACAGTTTGGTTTTGTGATGGGTAGATCATGCCTACTCAACTTGGTCGACTTCTTTGAGTCAGTCACCAGAGCTGTGGATGAAGGCAAGGTGGTTCATACAGCCTACCTTCATATGGCCAAGTCCTTTGATACCATTCCCCACTCAGGAATCATAGAAAAACTCACTAAGCTAGGCATCAACCCCTATATCACTAGGTGGGTTGCAAACAGGCTCACAGAGAGAACCCACAGTGTGAAAGTAGTTAGCTCCAAGTCAGACTGCTGACTAGTCATGAGTGGAGTCCCACAGGGTTTGGTTCTGGGTCATCTCCTGTTTTTTATCTACTTCTCTGAAAACCAGGCCAACACGAAGGGACTCTGGCTGACAAAGTTCGCAGATGATTGCAAGTTGGGAGTTATTATTAACTCCCCAAGTGATGTTGACATCCTACAGGTGTCAGAACCATGGCCTTAAGATCAATGCCAAAAAATGTGTCCTCATCCTCTTTGGGAAAAAACAGTTCCCATGAATTACCACATTGATGGTAGTCCACTGAACACAGAAGGAGTTATAAGAGATTTTGGAACAGAGATTGACAGGAACCTCTCTTTTGATCACCACATTGTCACTGTGGTCAGAAAGTCCTTCTATGTGGCACATGATTTTACCATGAATTACCACATAGGTGGCAGTACACTAAACACCAAAAGTGTGATGAGAGACTTGGGGACACAGGTGTACAGTGTACAGTGTACAGTGGTCTCGCCTTCGATGACCACATCACCACAACAGTCAGGAAATCCTTCTATGTGGCACACCTCATCACTAGGGGCTTTTCATCCAGAAAAGAAGGAGGTCATTATCCCACTGTACTCATTCCTCATTAGACCCATTATAGAGTACAATGCCCCATTTGGTATGTACCTCACAAGACATCTGCAACAGCTGGAAAGGCCGCATAAATACCTCACTAAAAGAATCACAGGCCTAAAGCAGATGCTCTATGCTGACCATCTAAAAAACTTCAGCTATACTGTGTGGCATATCATCTACTCAGAGGTGATCTCTGCTTAACATACAAGGCCATGTCAAACCTTGAGCTGTTGGACATGCTCCACTTAAAGAAATCCCAATTCCTCAGAGCCACATTCTCCAGGGATCTAAACCTTGTCATCACAATGAACAAAACATGCTGGAGGGATAGGTTCCTGACCCAGAGACTCCCCATACTCTGGAATAGACTGCCTATATATGTCAAGCAGAGCGCCTCCTTGGCCCTCTTCAAAAGGAACCTTGACGATTGGATGGGAGATAGAAAATTCACCCCAGGGATCACGTTAATTTCTTATAATAGGAGTTATTAGGGAAGTTAGTCTTAACACTTTAAGTCTGAATTGCAATGGCCAGCATTATTTTCTATCCCCAGATATGTAGATTTCTGTGTCTGCTCTCAAGCACTGATTCGCTGTGTGTGGTATTTTTTTTTTCATTTCCATGGATGGCCAATCATGGAGTTAATGTACATAAGTAAGGGGGAAGGGACAAAGTCCCCCTCATATACACATTGGGGTTGCAGGAGGGCTTGCCCCACTGCAAAAACATGTTTTAGGATATATTTCTTGTTGAGGAAGTTTTCTGTGATTTTTCAGTGTTGTATGAGTTTTCAGTGAAATGAATTTGACCGTTTGGTTTCACTTAGATGAGTTTTCAGTGTTATGATAGGGACTCCCCTTGTTCATACACAATAGCAAACCCAAACAAAACCAAAAACAATAATATCAAGAGAGGAGAATATTTCCTCTCCCAACACTAAAATTAAAACCCACATAACCCTCAAATTGGTCTGAGTAGTGGCAAAGCTATGGGAAGGTTTTAATGATGGTAAGGTGTAGGGTTAGGGTTAGGGGAAGGGGCAGCATTAGGGTTAGGGTTAGCACCCATTACTAAAGAGGGCAGGGGAACTTATGGGCAAACATAGATCACTGATCATTATTTAGAAGACTTTCATGAAGCTTGGTGTAAAATTAATTATGATGCAAGCTCTTATTTAAGAATTTCTTGCTATTATACAAAAGAGGTCAATAAGCATGTTCAGAACATCACAACTCCTATAGAAAAAAATATGATTAACAGATTATGATAGTGACAGAAATGAATATGATAAAAATAAGATTTCAAATAAAAAGATAATACTGAAAGTTAAAAAAAATATTTAAAAGGGCTGAAAACGTCAGGAAGTACTGGAACTGAATGACATTGATGAAGACCTATCAAAAGAAGAAGGACAGGAGAGTAGTTGCGACAAATTTGATTCCATTAACACTGATCAGATTTTTAAAAAGATGGCCATCTCAAGACTCGTCCTCTCCCAGGAGATTCCCACAGTTAGTGTCCTGAGAGATTAAGCAAAAGGAAGAATAAAGAGACCAGATGCAAATGCGGACAAGAAATGAGAAGCACTTCAGACAAGGATAAATGTCTAATCATATACAGAAAGTATCAGTTTATCAGAAACAGGAGGACAATGGTCACAGTTACACAATGATACATGCAGGAGGCTTAGAAAGGCACCTACAAAGGAAGTAGCAACAGTGAAAGCAACAGCACAGCTGGCAACAAAGTCAGTGCTCTCTTCCACAGAGGGACAGGGGCAAAAGGAACTTTCCAGAAAATAATTCATTCTTGAGGATTTAACATATCTAGCCATCTGGAAAGGAGGTTGTAGTATTGAAAAAATGATTTTCCTTTGTTCCTGTATGGCAGATTCAGGTTGGTAATCACTATCAATGAATGAAAAAACTTTACCAGGAAAATGAATTCAAAGCTTATATTTAAGAATAATACACAATTGCCAAATACTGGAATGAGGGTTATAATAAGAAATTAAGGTAGCCTAGAATTTATAATCCTCATCCATCTAGTTATAATGATATTTGAAAATAAGTATGAGGCATAAATAAGGGAAATATTAACCAATAAGCCTGCAAGACAATGTTTTAATGTTAATGCTAGACATAGTACTATGACGTTTCTAATAAATGAGCCAACAATAACAATAATGAACGCTGATAAGGAAGGGGTTAACAGTGTTACTAGATGAATATGTGCATGAAGAAAAATACTGCCTTTATCCAGAGGAACAGTTTTATAAACAGTTATCCAGAAAGAAGTTTACAAATCATACAAACTGACATAGGTATAATTGCAAGAAGCTTTTTATATAGGGTTTCATTATCAGCTGTATGCTGAATCGAGGTGACAGAGTGATGGTACATGAATCAAGATTTGTTACATAGTGTATTACTTATGTTTTGACTAAGTTCATGTTTAAAAACAAGTCATTCCAACATCTTTGAACAGTGCAATTAGTTCCAGGATAGCACCTGATTCTTCTAACCTCATTCTAGGTTATGGAGATAAGGAACCATCGTACAAAGTGAATCTTTCCTACATATCGCTTTTTATTGTCACTGTCCTAACAACAGATTTTTTGATCTGGCCTAGTGACCTCACTGTATGGCAGATGTCTCTAGAATTATTATGTAACAGTACTCAGTTCTTAGAATTTGTTGGTAACTAAGTGATGACAATATATATTATTTAGACACCAATGTTTCTAAAGATATTAAGTGGCAGATTATGAATACACTATTAGGATATGCTATCTTACTTGAAGGAGACTGTAGTAAAAGTCAAAGGATACGATTAGAGGACCTCACTATAGACTCAAGATACTGAATGACAATATATTTCATTACTGGAAGACAAACTCATAGGTAGGTGTTATCCTACAGAGACTATTAGAATAACCACACAGTAGATAAGGCTTTGGATAGAGAAGAATGACTTATGGCCTTTGCTATACCACCACTATCCTCCCTGCATAGACCTCTTCTGCTGTTACCCCCCCCCCCCATACTAGGAAGCAAGCATTAAACAATAATGTGAAAAACAACTGCTATCTAATGGCTGCAAGTCCTGATGTTTTGAAAATAGATGGTGAGAAAACAAGTAAGTACCTATGAACCTATAACCTATTTAAAGAAAAGAAAACTGTGTCCTGCAGTCCATGTGCATATGGTACACTAATGGAATCCCCATCCATCAGGATATATATATATATATATATATATATATATATATATATAGGTGTAGGGGTGTGTGTGTGTGTGTGTGTGTGTGTGTGTGTGTATATATATATATATATATATAGATATACATACATATATTGATATATAGATATATATTGAAATATAATATAGATATATATTTATATATATATATATATATGTATATATATATATATATATGGGTCTACTTTACTTGATCGAAATTTAACAATCTCAAAAAGAAATGTAGAAACCCACTTAAGCAAAAGTACACTACATCGAAAGTGCACTTTCGCAAAAGCCAATTCAAAACAAACTACTTTAACCACTATTTTGTGCCCCCCACACCCCCTACTTAAATATACTAACTCCAAGATCGCACTACAGTGTACCTTGTGGGACTCAACCGCCTGGACAACAAGTTGTTTCAGAGATTGTGATTTTAACCCAACTAATACAACAACCCTCTCAGCAGGTTTCCCAACTTTCTGACAGAATTTTATGTTTGGAGACCAAAAAGAACAACATTCAAGAGGCCAGTGGTATGTCTGACACCATCTGTTTTGCACCAGTTCTTTAAAGGACAAAGTACCAGTACCGGTGAGTGTAATGGGGATATACAAGGTAATAACAGCTCATGGGTACCTATTACTGTTTGGCTGAGCAATCTTCCTGCTCATTTAAATGCAGAGACTAACAATGTTAATCTAACGTTTAACATGTCTACGAAACAATTTGAGATGAAAATCATTAAATACAGGAAACTTTTCATTGAAAATGAGTACTTTGGGGAATGTATTAAGAACAAGCAAGTCCCGAAGGGACTTAGGACTTGGAAATTTCCAAATGGGTTGATGCTAAATTCCCCTCAGCATCTTGAGTTGCTTCATTTTTTTGACCAGCAGGGTTGTGCATTAATGGGGATCATGATACAACATAACAATAAAGAACTTGACTCCCTTCGAAAAGATATTATTGAATTAGAAAAAATATCAGAAATGATCTGCTTTTTGTCCACTGTGGTGATAAACACCAAAAGATTTTCCAAAAAGCCGACAGGGTTTCTCATTATGTCAGAAACTGGAAACTCAAAAAAATAGAGAGGGATTGGCTCTAATACAGTAGGAGGCATGCCTATCCTTTACCTAATGCTCCGCACAGTACTGGGGCTAACCTGGAAGATGACAATATGGAGTCAGGCTCATTTTGAACCAAATGGGCAGGATGTCCCTTTAGAACAGGCCCCTTTGAGGTATTCGGAATGCCTGAGGAACCAGAATCAGAAACAGCAGCAACATGAACCCTATCAGAATCAGTGGAGGGGATCTTGCAACTTCAACCTGCAATGGCAATGGAGATAGACACGGACATTGATTTTACTTTTGTTTCCTGTTTGAGTAATGAGGAGTTGGTGCAGACTGGTCCAACAATTGTTTCTAATGTTGAAGGTGACTTTCACTTATATAATTATACCGAACAGACACTTAATGTTGAACATGCTTCACTGCTGAGCAAGGGGTTTAATTTTATACCTTCAGGGCGTGTCAAGATAGAGAATGTACAAATTGATTTCAAATTGTTTCTGAGAAAGCCAAACCTATGTTTATTGTTTAAAATCAATGACGAACAACAATATACCAGTGAATTTACTTGTAAAAGTTTGTTTAATCCCCCCTTACAGTTACCTCTCATTATTTTTGAAAAAATCTGTGAGTTTGAATCGAGACAGGTACTGGAAAATGTTTGTCCTAATGTTGAATACAATCTTACTTTTGCAGAACACAATTTACTTAAAACTTGGTGCTTGGACAAAAAGCTGAGAGTTATGAAACCTGACAAGGGTGGGGGGTTTGTTGTTATGACCAAGGTGGATTACTGTAATAAAATGAATATGCTGTTATTTGATGACAACATGTACGAAGAAGCTTCTGTGAATTTAGTAAATTTGTCCTATGTACATATTAAATATTTAGTTAAAGATCTGTTTGACCAGGGGGCCATTTCCTTTGAAGAATACAATTTTTTTGGCTTGTGAACATCCTATTGTTCTTGTCATCCTTGTTCTTCCTAAAATACACAAGGATTTTGGGGACCCCTCCCCTCCGTCCCATTGTCAATGCATCCAAGGCCAAAGTGCACCCTCTTGCAAAGTATATAGACATTAAATTAAAGAAATGTCTAGAGGCTTAATCCACTGTGTGCGAGGATTCCTGGGATTTTTTTAAGGAAAATTAGAAACCTACCATTTAGGGATGAAATTATTTTTTTGACTATTGATGTTGTTAATTTATTTGTCATCCCACATGAGTTGGGTATTGAGTGGTTTCAGAAATTTTTATTTTCCACAGGTCATTTTTCTAACAATGAAGTTTATGTTTTAGTTACTCTGATGGAAGCTGTCCATAAAAACAATTTTGTGTTTTTTGAAGGGCAATATTTTTTGCAGAAATGTGGAGTGGCCATGGGAGCAGCTTGTGCCCCCATTTATTCCAACATCATTATGTTGGAATGGGAGAAAAGGTTTCTCAAGGGGTGTCACTATGAAAAACACTGGGATGTTTGTTGTCATTTTTGGATGACATATTCATTGCTTGGAAGGGGCCGAAGGATGTCATTGCTTCTTTTCGTGATTATTATAACAGTACCACTGTATTTTTGAAATTTACCTCCAGTATGAGTCAAAACAGTATTAGTTATTTTGATGTGGAAATTAGCAAGACTATATCCAACAGAGATATGTGAGCAATATTTTTCATAAGCCCACTTATTCTAATATTCTCCTTCACTATGACAGCAGTCACCCGTACCACCAAAAGAAGGGCCTTGTTAAAGGCCAATATGTTAGGCTGACACGTTTGGTTTTGGAGGAAGGATCTTTTGTACAAGAGCGCAAAAAATAGAAGAAAATGCTCACTCAGCGTGGTTACCCTGAACTTCTTATTTCTACTATTTATAGTGAAGTTGTTAGGAAAAGAACGGAGGGTTTATACAAACCTATTATGAGGGATGAAGAAGTACACCTTGGGGATGTAACAGCTACATTAAAAGGTGGTAATGATAGGTTTACACATGCATTTATCACAACCTACAATTTAGATCACACCAGTATAGTTCAAATACTGAAGAAAAACTGGAACATTTTTTCTTGCTTTGAAGGGTGGTTGAATGTATTGGGAATGAACCAAAGGTGGTATTTCGAAAAGGGAACTCTATTAAAGATTACCTTGAACGGCCAGGAACACACAATAAGAGAACTGGGACTTAAAAGTGTGGAAGCTGTTCACAGTATTTG